>NW_012111364.1:3046190-3057358 GCF_000951035.1 Colobus angolensis palliatus
CACACACACACATTTTCTTTATCCATTCATTCATTGATGAACATTTAGGTTGATTCCATGTCCTAGCTATTTTAAATAGTGCTGCAATAAACGTGGGAGTGCAGGTATCTCTTCAATGTACTGACACACTTTCTTTTGTAGGTATACCCTGCGCTGGCATTGCTGGATTGGTTAATGAGTACAAAAAGATAGAATAAGATCTAGTGTTTTATTATCCAATAGGGTGACTATAATTAACAATAATTTATTATATATTTCAAAGAAACTAGAAGGGTAGATTTGGAATGTTTCTGACACAAGGAAATGATAAATATTTGAGGTGCTTGATATTCTACTTATCCAGATTTGATCATTACACATTGTATGCTTTTATCAAAATATCATGTGTAGCCCATAAATATGTTCTACCATTAAGTACCCATAAAAATTCCTTCTTTTCTTCTTTCTTGCTTTCTTTCTGGCTTTCTGACTTTAAATCTTACTTTCAAACTCTCCTGCTTTCTTTTTTCCTTTCGTTAAACTCAGTGTCATTCATGGCTGTTATAATCAACTTCCTTTTTAAGTAAATTTCATATCCATCTATGACAGTAAGTTGTGAGATCTGTGGAGACACACTAACTAGATCGTCTTAAAGCTCATTAATGCTCAGTAATAGCCCATTCTATTATGTTGAAAGTCAGCCATGAGAAAGAGTAACAACAAAGATAACTAGTGCTTAAAAGAAACCAGCTTAGAAATGAAAGTTCTATATAAATATCATTGCTGTGTTACACATACATAGTCCTTACCCAATACAATGAAATGTCATCCTCGTCTATTGACATCATTCCTTTCAAACCATTCACATACCTAACATAACAGAATGATTATTTATCTGCTTGATTCATTTGTGCGAATGTTTCTTAGCCCACGCAGAGGCCAGACTCAGCTGTGTGGTTTCAGAGATTGGTTGAAAATATAACTCAGTGCATGCATTAGAAAAAGAAAATAAGAACATTAAACCACTTGTTTTACCATCTCTGATCCCCCTGAGGCTCAGTGACATTTGGTGCATTTATCTTCCTTGTTAAAAGCAGATTCTCTTAACTCCTTGTAGCAGGTGGAGGAAAGATGTAGCAGAATGTTTACAATAAGGCATATAAATCTGTTACATGTGTGTATGTCTGAGGAAAGGGAAGGTCACTGTTTAAATTTCAGTTTACTTCCTCATTTTTGGTGAAATTTTTCTCTAGTGCTCTGCAAATTAAATGTCTCAGAGGACTTTTTACAAAAGAAAGAAAACATAAAAAGCAGAAGCAGAGTATATGGAAAGCAGAAAACCATAATGAGGTAATAGAAAACACAATCTTTACAAAATAAAGACATCACACATACTGCTTTTTGGGGGTTTCATTCCTGAAGTTTTTGGTTCACACTTGTTTGCATTTTAATTTTATAAGTGTTGTTGTAAATTCTTATACTTTGTGGGACTGGCTTGTACTAGGAGAAGTCAATGACGGAGATACTGTCTCTTCGCAGAAATACTGCATTGCATTGGGTTAGCAGAGTGACTGGTAACATTGTCTTTCAAATTCAAGGATGTTGTTTCTCTCATTTTTAATTTTTCGGTGAATTTTGTATATTCTTACCATAAAGGAATGGTAAAGAAATTTTAACTGGGCCATGTTTTTTTCTTTATAAGTTTAAATGCATATGAATCTGTATTTTTCTCTTCCTCCTATCTACTTAAATAACTATACTCTTTTTAGGGGCTTTCAATTTTCATAGATTTCTCCCTCACTTGCTTTCTGCATATAAATATAACCATGTTATAATTTAAGGAACAGCCTATCTACTATATAGCCCTCACCCACTATTTCTTTCTTTTTATTCACATTCAACTGCTTAAAGGGATCCTCATAATTTCCTCAAATCTGATTCTTTCTAGGCTCTCTCTCATTAATTCAATTTATGTCATAAACTGTTTTGGGGTATGCATATGCTATTTGGCAGTAATTCTGTATTGGAATCCAAGGAAAATCAAATAACTATAGTATAATTTTTATTTTTTTATTTTTATTTTTTTAAGACAAGAGTTTTGCTCTTTGTTGCCAAGGCTGGAGTGCAGTGGCACCATCTTGTCTCACTGCAACCTCCGCCTCCCGGGTTCAAGCGATTCTCCTGTCTCAGCCTCCAGTGTAGCTGGGATTACAGGCACCCGCCACCACGCTGGGCTAATTTTTGTATTTTTAGTAGAGGGGGGGTGTCACCATGTTGGCCAGGCTGGTCTTAGGCTCCTGACCTCAGGTGATCTGCCTGCCTCGGCCTCCCAAAGTGCTGGGATTACAGAAGTGAGTCACTGTGCCGGGCTAGCATGGCATAATTCTTGACCACACAGAAGGTTCAGACATACAAACAGAAAATTTCAATACAATAAGATAAAACCATGAAACAATGGTTCTCAACCTTGGCTCTCTATTAGCATCACTTTGGAAGCTTTTAAGATCCCAATGCTAAGGCAGTAAACTAGTCCAATTAACAGAAAACTTTTTGTTTGGGGGCCAGATATCTTTTCATGATTCAGCAAAGTTGAGAACCACTGTTGTAAACATATGCATAGGAAGCTAAAGGAACACATGGGAAAGTATTGCAAGTCAACTAGACTGAGTTAGAGAAACCCCAGAAGAGGTGGTATCCACACAGAGCTTTGTAGATTGAGTTGGTCAATTAAAGGTTTGAGCAAAGGATGTTTGGAATAAAAACTGTACAAGCTACAGATGATGTATAACATTTATGTGCTTTTAGGCAATTATATCAGTCATCCTAGACCATAACATCTGAGGCATAACACGGAAGAATATGAGGCTTGAAAAAAATGACAGGGACTTTTATGAAAGAGAGCAATGGGAATGGGAAAATCTGAATTAGAATCCTACCTCCTCACAAATTTCAAGTGATGACTTAAAGTCTTCAGTATAGTCACCAAAGAATGAAAAGGAACTGTTCTGGTTCTCTGACATTTCATTGACTGTCAACATCATATGGACTCTCTTCCTGACTATCCCTTCCCTGAAAAGTCTTATTATAGACATGAATGGGACACCCCTAATTTTTAAGTTCCCTGTATTTCTAAAACTTTCCTATCCGGTCTTTATCAACTTGGTGTATGTTTCCAAAGTGGGGCTGTGGAGCTGCTTATTTCAAATGCAACATTTAGATAGTGCTATATAAACAAAGAAACAAACTTTCTTGTACATTCTTAATACCACTTCAAATGGGAGGAAGATTCATTGTTGACTTGAGAGATAAGTTTCTTCTGACTTTAATTTTGCACAACAAAATAAAATAATTAAATTAGTGGAATAAAAATGTTTGCAGTCATGATGTGTTTGACTCAGACAGTCACAAAATAATCCATTGAAACTTGGCTTTTCTGTATTTGAGCCATTAGTCCTCTTACCAAATTACAGACAGAACTGTACAGGTGAGGGAAAAATATCTAACGTGTCACCTATTTTTCTGCTGCAAGCAAATGTAATAGGTATTGTATTGTTTTATTTTAGCACATCCTAACATGAAGTAAGTATACACAGGAATAAAACTAAAAGGTTAAAATCCAATTTTACAGTTGTGTTTCTTAAATTACTAACAGTACTTTTACTATGGGTTACTACATTCCCACTTCTGTCAAAATTCTAGCAGTCTATGACCATTCAGCATTTCAGAGAATCTTGATAAGGATAAATCTATTAGGAGGGAGAGGGCTCAGACGGCTGGAAGCCATCCCTGTAAGTGACAAACATGGCACCTCGAATGAATAAAGCTTGCTTGTGGATTTGACAAGTCTGTGTGTTGATTCTCAGGTAGAAACATTTGCATTTTTAGGGCATTCTGAATGTTTACTTACTCATTAAATAAGTACTCATTAGCTTTTTCTCTATCATAGGTCATGTAAAAGGTACTGGGGATACAGCAATGAGAAAATGAAGAATAAGAACAATAATTACGCAATTAAAACAGTATCACTTGCTATTACTGCTGATAGTATCCCTAATCATCTATCTACCGAACTCTTACTAAGATTCTACTTTGAACTATGCCTTGTATTGAGCACAGATGCTACAATGGCAGACAAGGTCTAAACCCTACTGGGAAGAAGTATGGGGCCTAATGTAAGGTTTCCAGGCCTGAATATCCTGAGAAACCCATAAGATTTATTAAACTGTAATATTTACAGTTCTATCCAAGGTATATCTGTATTAAAAGAAAATAAAAATTTTAAAAATCCAGATTATTTTGACAAATTGCTAATCGCGAAATCATTCTCTAGTCTAACAACAGAAGAAAATACTAAATGCTATCCTCTTACAGAACTTTGACATTTGGAAAACGTTTACCCTCATATACTTGGGCTCTTGTATATTATTCCACTTGGCAAATGCAGAGTGTCCATTTTCCTGAGAGATAATATAAAATCAACCTAAATTAAAATAATAAAACATCATTTTAATGTAATTTAGTTTATTAAGGCTTTATTTTTGTACTTGTGTTCTTGAACATTCCAATTTTATTTTTAATGTAGAGGCTATTGATGGTATTTACTAGAGAGAGAATCATGGCAATCAACTCAACTCTGCCATATACATATGGTGTTATGCTTGTAGAACGTTGAATTTTCTTGGCAAAAGTTATTTTTCCATTCTTGGACAATAACACTGAAAAAACTGCCCCCAAATTCAGCATTGTCCTTGGCACCAAAACTAAATCACTGCCCATCTATTCATAGAGATTCTTCTTTTATTTTTGTCCTGTATAAATTAGTTGTCAATATGGCCCCTCAAGATAAACACTTGACTAAGAGGGCCAGAATTAAATCTTAAAAGAGTTATCTGTATTTTGATATATCAAGTTACTGTCATTTGTTGACATAATTTTATGTAATTTCTATCATTTCTGTCTTCATAATGACTAGTTGAAGGATGAGCAAACATATTTAAAATAGGTATGTTACCATCCACATAGATCACTGATGTCAAAGTCCAGAATAATTTGCTTAAAATCTGGAAATTAAAAAATGTGAAACCATTATTTCAAGTTTGCCACATCAAAAAAATTTTTCATGATAGTGTTAACCGAGGTGCCATTTGAAACAGTTTGAATAACGCTCTTCTTAAGAGTTAAAAACAAAACAAAGTGACTTCATTGGAGTTTAATCCTATCCTTCGATTGTTGGATGCTATATTAATTTTTTCACCATTTCAGCTATTCCAATATAACAAATTGGCTTTATCTTCATTGGTCAGCTTCTTCCTGTAATGCAGACAACTTAATGGATTTTAGTTCTAAATAGAGTATGGTTTGTTTCTGAGTATTAATTTCAACTTTAGTTATTGTGCAAATTATGCCCTAACTTAAAATTGAACCACATTGACCACTAAAACAGAGAAGTCTAATATATGACCCAAATTAACAAATTTTGCCCAGACAGCAAAGTTAAGTTGGCTTGATTTCCTCATTCTCATATACTATTTCACAAAGCATGTTCTCCATCTAGTGGTTGGAAAGCTCAGAGGACAATCTTATCTTGTTACTACTAATTCACTGTATATTTTTCTATATTTTTAAGAATTAACAAATCACACATATATGACAATTGAGTTTTTATTCTTGCCTTCTACACTATTATAGGGGACAGGACAAGGATTTGGTTTTATTAACTTTATGTTAACTGAGAACTTCAACTTGACAAGACAAACAATTCTTTAATTGCTTGAAATAAGAATGAATGAGAAATAATATAGTAAATAAAGAGATTTCTGCAAAATATAAATAACATAAATGTCATGTATAATTGTCACTGCTTGTTTTTATTATGGAACCAAATCAGGTAACAGAATCCTGGATTATAAAAGATATCTCTTGGAATCTATGCTCTTGGCTATATTTCTAGTTAATTATTTGTTTGTTTATTGGGTCTGGTACTTTCTACTGTATCCACATTATGAGCAAGAGCAGCTCATTTTTCCTTTCTTTACAATTACTAATGTGATGTTCCCTTCCATTTCATCACACTACTTCAGCTCCCATTTTCTGCTAATTGTCATGTTCTTGGAGTAGTTCTTATCCCAGAAAAAGAAAAAAAAAAACTTTACTTAATCAGTAAAAATATTAAATACTATCAAAGATCATAAGAGGATATTGCCATTTTTATACATATATGCATGTCTATTATTTTTATCTGGAAATTTCAAAGGTTTTCCTTGACTTTGATGAGTGTTGCTTTGGTAAAACAAAAGCCTTGGGGAACTAAGCCAACTCTGAAAGAGCTGAAAATCTTCCCTCACAATACCAGAGGGGAATATTTTACAATCAGAAGTGTGTTAGGATTCATGTTCTTGTATTTGCCCATTTTACAAATGAGATAAATGGAGCTAGCACAGAGTAGTAAAAGGATGAAGTTGAGGTTAAGTAGGCTTCAGAGTAAGATGTGTTCAAATACTCCATCTGCTACTGTCCAGCTTTGTTATCCCAGGCCAGTGATTTAAACCTGCAGAGCCATGGTTTCTGTTCCATTAAATGTGAATACTATTACCTTCAGTGTAGGGTCATCATGAAGATGAAGCAAGACACAGATGGACAGACAGACAGATGACTGATTGATGACAGATAGATAGCTATTATAAACACTTGACATATATAGCGGTCAATCTATCATCTATCTATGTATCTATCTATGTATCTATCTATCTAAAGAGTTTATAATAGAGCCTGGTACATAACAGAACTTTTTAAAATATAAGGTTAATTACATAGTAAATTAAAATGAAAGATCTAGGTCTTGAACCTATCTTAAGCACAGATTTTCCATTGTGCCACACGGCTATACACTGATCTTTTAAAGACTTAATGATAAAATAGTATTCATGAAGCTGAGTGAAGAAAGTGCTTTATAGCAATTGCTGACTTAATAAACTGCTGTTTCTAAAAGTTAAATGATGAGGAGAAAATTAAATATAGCTTTAGCAATTAAACAAATACATTTTTCTTTTCCATATAGCCTAAAATTGGCAATTTTAAAAATTATAATTGTTATATTTATAACTATAAAACTATAATTATACTTCCGTAGATATGTAGTATGCTTATATATTTCTAGAGTATCTGAAAAATGCATCAGAACACCTCTGTCTCCCTCTCCTTTCTCTCAATACTTCATTAGATAAGTTCTCATGTTAAATAAGTAGCGTCCTCAACAAAAAAGTGTAAAAATTATATTAATAATTAACAGATATATAGAACAGTGAGAAGGACTATTAAAGAAACACATGGATTTTTTTTTCTATTTTAAACTAACCAGGTTTTGCTCACTATACTACTCAATGTCATCAGGTAATTGGCACTCTCACACTTTTAGGTAAATGATAAAGTGGAAGCACAATCCAATGCATGTATTCATTTTACTAACATAATTGTATCTAATAATAATTAACACTAACAAAATCAAATATTTCAATAAAAAATTATAGCTATCTTACAGAGCTATCACAATATACTAATGTTTCCCAACAGATTTCTTTTCACTTTATTCGACAAACCTTTGTTCTTCTTATCTTTGTCTTCAAAGTCAATAAACATCTTTCTAATTGAAAGGGTTTTTTTTTTTTTTTAATCAAGGCCTATAATATGTAAGTATGGACATACACATGAAAAAAATGTAAAAAAGACACCTTATTAAAAGATTCATCAAGCAATTTTATATTTTTTCAGTGAATTAGAAAAATATACCATTCTTGAAAAGTGACTCATGAGGACTCACATGTACACTACCTTAGTGTTTAACATTTGTCTAATTTCTGTCTCATTTTCTAAGTTCACCATTAAAACTGAATGAGGGTTCTAACATTCTAAAATAAACTAATATTGTATTTCTCCTTAAATATTTAGAGCTCCTTTTGTAAAATTACTTTTGTAACAACTATAATACATTAAAGCTCTGAATATAAAATTTCACTAAGGCCATACCAAAAATTTCAGGGACCTGTTGATAATAATTTATAAACTTATAAAAGCCAATCTCGCCATCTAGTGGTTATAGATAAGAAATATGAATTAAAAGATTGAAAGTAACCGTTTCTATTTTAAGACATTTCAAATTAGCCAAACATATTTACTTGTGCAGTTTTGTTAAAAGGTACAAAAACAATTCAGTAGAGAAAAGATAATCTTATCAACAAATGATGTTGGATAGATTAGATTTCATTAGCAAACAAAAAGAATATTATTAGCCTATACCTCACAAATTATATTAACAACAAAAAAGACCCTGGGGAAAAAAAAAAAAGAAAACAGATTAAAACACAAACACTAAAAGTTGTAGAAAAAAATGGGACATAATTTTAGAGGTTTAGGGATAAGCAAAAATTATTAGACAATACCAAAAGCTTGATCCATAAAAGGAAAAATTGAAATGTTAAACCTTATAATTAAAAACCTTTGCTCTGTGAAAGATAGAGGATGTTTCATTCTGTTAAGAAGATGAAAAAAAAAGCTACCTATAGACTGAGACAAAAATAGTTCCAAAACACATACTGGAAAAAGGAGTAGCATTTAAAATATATAAAAACTCAAGTAAAAAAAACAAATAATTTAATAGAAAATAAGCAAAAGATATGAACAGCCACTTCATTGATGACAATATGGAAATAGTAAATACGTACATAGAAAGATATTCAATATTATTATCCATCAATGAAATGCAGATTAAAACCACAATAAGATAGCATCTGCTTTCATTAGAATGGTTAAAAGAAAAAAAGTAGTGACAACACAATTACTAGTGAGGATGTAGAGAAACTAGATCACTTATACATTGCTGGTGGGAACATAAAATGGTACAGCCATTTTGGAAAACAGTTTGGCAATTCCTTATAAATCTAAATATGTAAACATAAAACTCAGCATTTGCACTCTTGGATATTTATCCCACAATAATATAAATGCATGTTCATGGAAAAACCTGTATATAAATTTTCACAGCAGCTTTATTCATCATATCCCCAAACTGGAAACATCTCAACAGAGGAATGGTTATACAAACTATGATACCATGAAACACAAAGAAATGAAAAAATGAACTATTTACACATGTAACAACTAGGATACATCCTCAGAGAATTGCACTCAGTGGAAAGAAGCTGATCTGAAAGATTATATACTGTAGGCTTCTATTTAAATAATATTTTGGGAAGCCAAACTTATAGACTAGGATAACTGGCAGATTAGTGGTGGTCAGGACTTAGGGATGGTGGAGGTGTTGCGGAAAGAACATGGGTGTGGCTATGAAAGGGCAACCTAAAGGATCCTTGTGATGATGGAACTGTTCTCCACCTTGACTGTGGTGAATGCATAAACCTACACACGTGATAAGACTGCATGAAATGTAACATGAGAAAACTCTAAAAAGCTCATAGAATAAATGAAATTTAAAAATAAAAACATAAAATATAAACTTTATTTATCAATGTAAGTTCTATCAAGTTCAAGACACTTTTGTAAGTGATGATATCAGCCATTTAGTCAATCCCTATAAACAACTGAGGGTCCTGGAAATTCGACCATGTCAATGCACTCTTTTTTGCTTTATTAACTAAAGAGAAATAAAAAATCTTAAATTTTTTTTAAGATTAAAAATAAACACAAGTCAGAGCCAAATCAGGACTGTGAGATGAATATCTAATGCTTTTCTATGAAAACTCTCACAAAATTTCCCTTGTTTGATAATAGGACTGAGCAGGAGCATTGCTGTGGTGGAGAAAGACTCTTTGGTGAAGCTTTCCTGAGTGTCTTTCTGCTAATATTCTCCAAACAATAACAAGGAGATGTTATCCTTCATTGGCCATTCAGAAAGTCAACAAGCAAAATGCCTGGAGCATCCCAAAAGGCCATTTCGGTAACTTTTGCTATTGACTGGTCTGCTTTTGCTTAGATCTCTGAGATAAATCTTGTGCTTTGTCTTCACAATAGCATTGGTAAGGCCATATTTTATCTCCTGTTACAACTCTACAAAGAAATGTTTTAGAATCTTGATTCCACTTCATTAAAATTTCAGTTGAAAACTCGCTTGTCTGCAGCTCATCTGAACACAACAGCTTTTGCACTCATCAAGTGGAAAGTTTGCTCAACTTTAATTTTTCAGTCGGAATTGCGTAAGGTGAACCAGTTGAGATGTCTATGGTGGTGGCTATTCTTTGTGTTGTTGTCAGGCTTCTTCCATTAGAGTAAAAACAAGATGAATTTTTTTCCTCACAAATTGATGTGGATGATCTGACTCTATGAACTTTATCTTCAACATTATATTGTCATTTTTTAAAAAAAAGAATTATAATTTATAAACTACTGATTTCTTTGAGGCATTGTTCCCATAAACTTTTTGTGAAATATCAATGATTTCACCATTCTTCTACCCAAGATTCACCATAAATTTAATGCTTGTTTTTGCTCCAAAATTGACAAATCCATGTTGCTGTGACAAATTGACCTATTATCTTTCTTAATGCCTTAAAGTAGATCCTGCTCAGAAATGTGATAGTAAGTTACTACAAGTTTATTTTGGTGCAAATCCATTCATAGTTTTTTTCATAATACATATTTTCCATGAACTTTTTAAAGACCACTTGTATAACCTCCACTCCCACACACACACACACACTCATGTACAAGTAAAACTGGGAAAATCTGAGTAAGAACAGTGGATTATACCAATGTCAGCCTTCTGGTTGTGATATTGTACTATAATTTTGCAAGATACCAAAGACAGCAAGATACCATGTTAACATTGGGGAAGCAGTATAAAGAATGCACAAGATCTTTCTGTGTTATTTCTTCCAGTTGCATGTGAATCAGCAGTTATCTCAAAATAAAATATTTATTTTTTAAGAAATAAGTGATTCTGCCACCTGGTGGCTGCAGACTAGAAATAAGATTTAAAGGGTTAAAAGAACATAAGAGTTAATTCCTATTTGGGGACAATTAAAATAATCTAACATATTTACTTGGACATACATTTATAAACAATATCTTGAGAATCCTCATAGAGCACCTGGGAAAATTTTGAAGAAAATTTAGATAGAGGCTATCAGGTTGATATACACATGAATGACCTACCCACCCACCCACACACTACCCAACAT
>NW_012111364.1:3057408-3066499 GCF_000951035.1 Colobus angolensis palliatus
AGCTGCTAGGCATATTAATAAAGTTTATTGAAACCTGTCAGGCCTACAGAACCATAAATGTCACCAAAGAACACATTAACAGCTACTATTTCCAAAGATGCCTAGATAACCTACAGAAATTGTATAGGTAATAGGTAAGTAATAATCAATATGCCAATGCTTTATATTAGAAGAGTAACTGTTTCACAAACACATTTTCATATATATTATTTAATTTTTTAAAAATTCCAGGGAAATATATGAGACATCAGTCACATGTAATTGTTCAAGAAACAACTGAGGTCAAATTATTTTTTTTTTAATTTTCCTTTGGGAGAGAACATCATCTTTGATGATAAAAGTAAATCATCTGCTAACCTCAATACTGCTTAAAATATTATTGAGTCTTTATGTATATAGTTGTTAATTTCAGAAGTTTTAAAATATCTAGCATTTTACCAGAGTATACTAGAAACATGCCATTTTCATAGGTATATAAAATGAGTGTTGGTGGGGTGATATTTGCTGATTCTGCTAAGTTATATTTTGGCATTTAAACTATATAATTGTTGCGAATAATTTTAGTTTATTATAAATGTATAGATACTTTAAATTTCATGATAGAATGAGATATCTTGCCTATCTGAAATATCTATTAGAAGTAAACATTTACTAGGGATGATCCACCTCTAGGAAGTATGATACTACTGTCCTACTTTTTTTTTGTATTAGCTTAATTAATTCCTGCTTTTGTTTTCTGCATCACATTTATGGTTCTTGTTTGTATTCTTCTCTTTTTAACTGTTTAGAATATGTTTTCTTCATCTTTTTATATATTGTAAGACATCCTAAATTCTTCCTAAACAAAGGGTAGGATAAAGAAATAATTTCACTAAAATCATACTTTGGGGAACTCAACGCCCTAGATAGCTATTGTATTGTTTGAATATGTTGACACTATTTTTTACTAGATAGAAGAGTTTCCTCCAAAGCACATTTAATAGGATAAAATGCAGTGACAATCTCAGTTAATTATAATCTATCCTGGGCACTGCCATAATATGCAGTTCAGAGAGTCACACCTGCTATTGTTCAAGGATAAGTTTCTAAAATTTCTGAACTGCTCTGGTGAATGCCCGTCCCAAATAATACAACTCTATGTGTCAAGGAATCAAGAGATGAAAACCAAATAAAATCTCAAAGGTCATACCAAGTATACTCTTATATTGTTAATAATAATAATAAAAACATAGCTAGACAAGGTGAGGTGACTACTATGTGCCATAAACTTATCTGGAATTTGAATGCTATTAAATTTCACAAGCATTTTTGAAAGCTTAAGATTTATAATATTAATAGTGACAGCATATTGATTTACATTAATATATTTTTATTAACAACTGCTAATATTTTGATTATTATAGTATTTACTATATCTAACCCAGGCATTATGCTAGCAAAAGGGATAGAGCATTTACAGTAATAAACTAGATACATCCATTGCTAGTATGGAGCTGTTTGACAATGACAAGACTATTGGCATTTCCGATGCTGAATGATAGACAAGATCAAGAGTGCACTCTAGGCATATTTTTCCATTTGCTATGTGGTACTTTGCACTGCCCCATATATCCCTGAAATAATAAATAGATGACATTATGGAAGAGTAGAAAAAGTGCCAGCAACAAACCAAAAATTTTGAGGAATTCCTAACAACAAAAAAGCACATAAGAAAGAAGGACAAAAGAAACCACAATCCAAAATGCCTGGAAGAAAACAGCTGTAAATGTGGTTATGATCTTGTAAAATCCCCGAGCACAGAGTCAGTACATGTAAAGAGGTGCATAAGAACTTTGAGTATCCGGAAACAAAGTAGAGAACTGCCGCTGCATCAGTGGAGCCATGAAACCCTTTCTCCTGACCCCATCTGTGCAGAGGAATGGCTGACAGGGTGTTTGCCCAAAGGTTAAAGCACTCAGAATGAACTCTGGGCTGGAGAGGATGATGGTGCTTCCTAGAACCATTGAAGCAAGTCTGCAATGGGAAGGTTAGTAGCACACAAAATGTAGCTGGGCTAAATTCAGTATTGTGCTGAAGGTGTGAGTCAAGGAATACTCCCAAAATACTATGCAAAAGGGGAAAGGAAGCAGATAAGTACTAGATTATTTAGAAGATGGATTCAGAACTTCCAAAGTCCATGGAGTAAAGAAAGAAAATAGAAAGTTAGAAATATTAAAACAAAATTATCTAGAGCTGAAGACAGATATGTATCTTCTATCAAACTAAGTGACTTACAAGATGAATTTTAGCAATAAATTTACATCTGGACATATCATTTTGAAAGCATAAAGAAAATGTTAAAAGCTGCAGAGAAGTAAAATTAAGAAATGAGAGGAAAGGTTATCTCCAAAGGAATGAAAATCAGATTTACACGAGATTTCTCACAAGAAGAGTGAGACAATAATTATATTTAAAGCTGTGAGATAAAACAATTTTAACTTAAGTCTGTATTCAAGCAAAGGAAAATTTAAGTGTGAGGGGAAAAGGGCATTTTGTAATAATAGTAAATCTTAAATTGGTCCTATGTACTGCCTGGAATATTTTCCAGGTGTTTTTTAATCACTTTTCTTAGAAAATGGTAGTTTTACACATCTTTTTTTCTTCTCATATATTATGACTTTTTCCCACACTGACCCCACATTCACTGCCTTTATGCTGTGGCTTGCTTCACGAATTTCATTGAGAAACTAGAGGCAGTGAAATGAAATTTCCATATTCTCCTATAATTCATTCAACCATCTTTCCTACATGAATCAGTCTCCTCTTAAAATAAACATTCCCATTCTCTCAAAGGCTACAAGCATTTTTCTTATACCCTATATCTCTATTCCTCTTGTTATCCCAAGAATATGGTTCTTGTCATTATTCCTTTTTTCTTCTACAACTTCATTATATCCCTTTATAGTGGGCGTTTCCACTTAAATATGTTCCAATACCCCTCAGCGAACCACAGCTACCACTTTACTTCCTGTTTCCATTTACAGCATGTGTTGTCTATAGCCACTGTGTCCTTTCTTACCATCACAATTTAATCTACTTCCCAATGCAATGAATCTCCGTTCTGGCCAACTACAAAAATGATCTTTTGTTGTTGTTATTTGTTTTTTTTTCATTTTGTTTTGTTTTTTTCAGCTCTGTCACCCAGGCTAGAGTGCAGTGACATGATCTCAAGCTCACTGCAGCCTTGAACTCCTGGCACAAGGATTCTCTTGCCTCAGCTGCCCAAGTAGTTGGGATTACCACAATGTCTGGCTATTTTTAACCTTTTTTTTTTTTTTTTTTTTTTTTGTAGAGACAGGGGTCTGGCTATGTTGCTCAACCTGGTCTCAAATTCCTAGCATCAAACAGTCTTCCCACCTTGGCCTCCCAGAATGCTGGGATTACAAGTATGAGCCATTTTCTCACCTTCCACCCCCAACACCTTTTTTTCAGTTCTGTAAAATAATGAAGGTCATTTTTCCTCACAGTGGATTCTGTGTGATATTCCGGGTTCTCTAAGTTTGCCTGGCTCTTCCTTTCCAGTCCCTTTTCTGAGTTTCCTCTTGGGGTACACCTCTAAGTGTTCCGATCTTAGATCTGAGTTCCCTTTCCCTTCCACACTGTTCTGTCTGCCTGCAGCCTATTGCCTGCTTATGATTTCATTCTGAGCTAAAATATCTATTCTTCAAAAAAGCCTGTCTAAACACTCAATATCTCTTGTATCATATTGTTTTGTTTTCTTCATAGCAGTTACCACTATCAGACTTATCAAATTATGTTGTTTCCCATCTCTCTAGAATAAATTTAAAAAACATTTCTTTCAGAAATGAACTAATTTGTAGCATTCAACACCAAATCTCAAGTACAAACAACAGTATTTGGTAAGTAGTAAGCTTATAATCTGTAAATGAATTGCAAAATATGTTGATAATTAATATATAAAGATAACCTCTAAATTTGAAAAAAGACAAATATCTTAGTAAGAAAGTTGGAAAGTAATCACAATTAAATGCAAATAATATTAAAACATATGAAAATATTTGCAGCATTATTAGTAACTGGAAAATACAAATTAGGTCTATATTTATTATTTTGAATATTTTTAACATATTAATAATGGCAACATAAACTTCAGGAAAGGTAAACTGACAGCATCAATCAAAATTCAAACTTCATGTGTTCTTACTTAGCATAGTTTCTATAAAGCTGTCATGATTCCAACATACAGAGATTTATGTACCAGAATGCTCACTGCAGGAAAAAAAAAGAAATAATCTAAATATGTATTCATAGAAACAGGTAGATCCCTTTCTATCTCTCTCTCTATCCCTCTCTCTCTCTGGATACTTATCTAAGACATCGTTTTAAAATGATCACAGAGAGTCACAGATGCACAGATGTATAAGTTATTTTGCAGTTTAAAACACATTTGATTAATTTGTATGTTATTTGTTTTGTATGTTAGAGGTCTGATGGCATAATGATTGGTTTCTCTGTTCAGGGTATCAGTTGACTGAGTTCTTACCCAAGCCTTTAGTGAAAAATCTGCTTCCAAGGTCATTTTCTGGTTGCAGGAATTCAGTTCCTGTGGTTAAATGACAGAAGTTCTTTTCTCCTTGCTGCCTGACAGCTCAGGGCTCTATCAGCTCCTACAGACCATCTGCATTCCTTGCCATGTAGCCCCATCCCTCTTCAAGCTGGCAGTGGCATCTCAAATTCTTCTTTTATTAGAATCTGATTTCCCCTTGTTACCAGCCAGAGTGAGCTCTCTGCTATTAAAGGGTCATGTGGTATAGCAGGCCCACTCAGACAACATGCCTAATTTAAGCTGACCTGACTCAGAACCTTAAGTACATCTGAAAAATCCCTTTGCAGCAAACTGAGATTAGTCTTTGCGTAAGTGGGAGAAGTAGGGGCCAGGAAACTTGGGGAGCCATCTTAGAATTCCACCTGCCACACTGAGACTTCAAGAAGTTATGTAATTTGCCCAAGGTAGAATGGGGTTTAAAATCAAAATACAGTATTTTATAATACCTTGATTTACACTATATAGCATATATATATATATAATGTTTTATAAAATTTACAATAATAAGCTAAGTGCAATGTTGCATTTCCTATAGTATGTGGCCAGCTAATACACAGAGTTCTATAACCTAAAAATTCTTTACTTGTGATATTTTTATTCACTTAAAATAAATTCATGTTTTTTTGAGGAACAAGAAGAGAAGGAAAAAGTTAAAAACTTGGATGTATTTAGTACCTACTATGTGGTCTAAATATTCCATATACCTATGAAAATGACATGTCTATAGTATACTCTGATAAAATGCCAGATATTTTAAAACTTCTGAAATTAACAACTATATAGCATGTTGACTCAATAAATTTAAAGTAATATTGATATTAGGAAATGATTTACTTTTATCACCAAAGATGATGTTCTCTCCAAAAAAAAAAAAAAAAAAAACGAAATAAATATGATTTTATACATAACTGACATCTTATATACTTCCCTGGATTTTTATTAAAATCAAATAATATGTATGAAAATGCATTGGTAAAGCACTTTTTTTAATATAAAGCACTGACATATTGATTATCTTACATATTATCTGAATAATCTCTGCCGGTAAGCTAGGCATCATTGGAAACAGTAGCTGTTAATTTAATGTGCTCCTTGCTGATTATTTATAGTTCTATAGGCCTGACAGGTTTCACTAAACTTAGTGGATATGCCTGGCAGCTGGTGCAATTTTTGGGGTGAAGTATTTACTTACTTTGGCAAGGTGTATGTAACACATGTTTAAAAAAAAAAGTAAAAATTACTCAAGAGGCAGCAACAAATGCAATAGTTGAAACAAACTATGTTAACATGTAATGACATGTATTATGGAAACGTACAGAAAACAAATACAAGGAAACAAGTGTACTGAAAACTTTTTACCTCTGAGAAGGAGAGAGGCTGTCCTTGTGTGTATCTGTGTGTATGTCCTTGTGTGTATACCTGTGTGTCTGAAAGTAGGGGGATAGGATAGCAAAAGAAAATTCACATTTTACTCTATCTGCCTCTACAATGTTTGAATCATATACAAACAGAAAGTCCTCCTTGTCAACTGGTTTTTGGGAACTGGCTTTAAGAGAAATTATGTAAAACAAAACCATCCTTTTTTTTCATTAACATCATGACAAAATGACTTGAAGAAAATGAAGTTATTTAAGAACTTGCTGTAAGTTGTTTTGCTTAAAGTCATAGTTTCCAAGAACCTATTGACAATATTAAATAAGGACTTACGGTACGAGAGACTGTGATAATGTATAAAAGATGTGGTTTAAAGGGGAAAATAAATTAAAACCATAAAATATGGTTGCAGGAGTCACTATAATAATGGTTTTTAAGTGGTGCTACTGGAGAGCAAACAAGAGGGGCCCTAATCCAGTGTGAGCTCAGGGAAATGGCTTCCATACAACAAGTGGCATTATCATTAAATAATTGGATTACTGAAAGAGTAGAGTTCGGGATATAAAAATATAAATCTAGACCGAAATTGGGATTTTGAAGTCATCAGCATGTATTGATACAAATTGGAGTTATCAAATACAATGATCTCAGCACAGGAAAATGGACACAATGAGACTCCTAAGGAACAAAAACATTTAAGGGTTGGGTAATGGAATACGACCAAGATAGGGAGGCTGAGAATGAGTACCAAGGTAAGCAGGAGTAAAATCTGAAAAGAATTCCAGTAAAACAACCGTTGCAAATGAGACATGACCAGGATTGTGACTAAGAATTTCTAATATTGTCTAGTGGTTATGCAAGATAAATATTAAAATCTGTTCATTGATCATCTAACAAAGAAGCCAATAGTGAATGTTGGGGGACAAAGCAGTTTCTGTGGAGACTTATCTAAATATGGACTGAGGTGGGTTATTAAATCTATGTGAATAGAGAACATGGAGAAGGTAAGTGTAGGTTGTCTTTTAAGAAACTTGACGATAAATGGAAAAGCAGGGAAAAAGAGAAGAGGTTGGACCTGGCAGTTGAAGGTTTTGGTTGATTGGTGGTTGCTTTTCTGCTACTGTTGTTTTGATAGTGGTTGTTTTTAATTTTTTCAATGGTTTATGATGATGGAGAGCTGTGCATATTTAAATCCTGATAGGGAGAAGCCAAAAATTAGGTTTTTGATATAGGAGAGAGAGAAGAATGGACCAAGGACAAAGCGTGGAGATTATCCTCTAATGGGTCTCTAATATGAATAAAAGGAATAGCGAAAGAATCAACTGCTTTTCAGTTCGTAAGCAGAAAGTGGAGGTAGTTTTTGGCTGAAATAATATATTTTACATATGTTGTCTCTAGTACTCGCAGTACCATATCTAGGGTGGGACACATTTTCTAGATCAGAATAAAAGGATTTAGCCAGCAATTGATCATTGTAACATACAAGGACAGATAATATAAGGAAGTGAGTGCATTATGTACTCATGGTTTGTGCTTATCTACTTTTTATTTATGTCAAAATACTGCTTTGCTTCAAAGCATAAAGTATACTTAATTTCTAATTTATAATAGCAGACATGCTTCTTTAAAAATAGTCTTTTCGTCTTTCTTTCTCCCACTAGGTGTCAGGACAACACTACAAGAATTGTGCCTCCATACGGTAATGGTCTGAAATCTGTCAGGACACCTGTTACTAGAAACCAAAAATAACTGAATGAATGAATAATTATATCTATATCTATATCTATATCTATCTATAGATAGATAGATAGATAGATTTTTTTCTTCCTGTGCAGTTGTTCTCTCCTCAGCTATTCTCACATGTTTAGGAACTTTCATTACTAAGTACACAGTGTCCAAGGAATCTTTCTCTTCTTAAAACTGTGGAGCCTTGTTGAAGAGAAATAGGTTTTACTGAGAGAGAACTAGTAACAGTTCTGTGCTGATGATTCCTTGAGAGAAAATGTCAGTAGAGCATAGGAATGTTAATTTAGTATGGACTACTATTAAGTATCTGAAAATTTTGACTTATTGAAAAGGCCATGGAATCAATATCCTCATTTCTCCTGGGTATATCTCATTATGCCCAAGGAAGCAAGGCAGAACATACTGTCACCAGAACATACTACATTATTCCAGTAAAACAATGGTTGCAAATGAGACATGACCAGGATTGTGAAAAGAACTCCTTTGTCATTCACTAGCTCCAGGATCCAGCGCTATGTTTTGTTCCTTTCTTAGGGCTATTGTTGTGTAGCCCCACATTTAAGGGAGTTCACTCACTGAATGTCACTTCTCAGTCCTTCTAAATGCTGCAGAGTCTAGAATATCTCCATGCCTAATGACATCTAAATCCAGATTTTCTCCATCAGAATCTTATCTTCGGTGCCTAAGGTTTTAAGATCAATTTTGCTTGAGGGAAGTTGCTGGGCAGACATTCTCAGGAAAAGATAAAGTCAACCAGCAGTGTGATTTCAGTCACAGATCCCTCTTCTTGAATGGGGCCCTCTTTGACTTTTTGCTATGGACTACATTGTGCCAGGAAGTGTGGGTAAAACATAAAAAAAAAAAATCATGCTTGGGACTCTTCTCCTGAAAAGGCTTTACCAGGAGCAGAAAGCTGACATTTCAGTCACAAGTAGACTGACTGGTACTGGATTCCAGCCCCATCACTTAGAAATGACATGACTTTGAACAAATTGCTTACTCTTTTTAACTTTCAATCTCCCTTGTATTATTAATTCAATCTATAAAATTGTGGTAATAATAAAACCAACCTAAAAATTTGTTCTAAGTAATAAATGAACTAATACTTACAAGGAGTCCAGAGTTTGAGACTAGCCTGACCAACATGGTGAAACCTCATTTCTACTAAAAATACAAAATTAGCTGGGCATAGTGGCAGGCTACTGTAATCCCAGCTACTTGGGAGGCTGAGGCAGGAGAATCGCTTGAACTCGTGAGCTGGAGGATGCTGTGAGCCAAGATAGCACCATTGCACTCCAGCCAACCTGGGCAATAGGAGCGAAACTCTGTCTCAAAAAAAAAAAAGAAAAGAAAAGAAAAGAAAAG
>NW_012111364.1:3067023-3080471 GCF_000951035.1 Colobus angolensis palliatus
GATAGATAGATAGATGATAGATAGATAGATAGATAGATAGATAGATAGATAGATAGATAGATAGATAGATAGATAGATAGATAGTAAGTACAGAACAATGCTTTAGCAACTACAGGATTTCCATTGTCAGAAAAGAACGAGATGGGGTAAGTTGGGATATATTTTGAAAATCAGAACTTTCACCACTGATAGCTAAGTATAAACTGCATCTGTTAAAAATTATTCCCGGCCGGGCGCGGTGGCTCAAGCCTGTAATCCCAGCACTTTGGGAGGCTGAGACGGGCGGATCACGAGGTCAGGAGATCGAGACCATCCTGGCTAACACGGTGAAACCCGGTCTCTACTAAAAAATACAAAAAAACTAGCCGGGTGAGGTGGCGGGTGCCTCTAGTCCCAGCTACTCAGGAGGCTGAGGCAGGAGAATGGCGTAAACCCGGGAGGTGGAGCTTGCAGTGAGCTGAGATCCGGCCACTGCACTCCAGCCTGGGTGACAGAGCGAGACTCTGTCTCAAAAAAAAAAAAAAAAAAAAAATTCCCTCAACATAAAACAAATTAGAGCTAGAGTAAAAGGTACAAATATCATATTGTACATATCATACTTCTCAACATTATATCAGAATCTGAAATTTTAAAATCTAATATTCTGAAAACAAATTACAGCCATACCACTCTGAGCAGTTCTGCTCAAATGACAGGCATGAGAAAGACTGTAATTGTTAGTACTCCACACACAACGATTTTATTTAGAAAGTGTTTCTCCTTAGTGAGCAGCAGGCATTTATGCAGCACTTATAAAGAAATTACCAGTGAAATGGGAGGTGTAACTTAGAAATGAATATGGCAATATGAGTGCCTGGCAAGCACCTTTACTAAACAATGCATTTCTAGGTTCTAGGCACATTTGGCCCAAGCACACTTGGAATTTATACAAGCTCTTTATTTCTCTTTATTTTTTTAAACAAATAGAAATCGTATATGTTTATGATATACAATATGATATTTTACATATTGTGGAATGATTACATGAAGCTAATTATCATATCCGTCACTTCATACACTTATTCTATTGTGAGAACACTTAAGATCGCCCCTCTTACCAATTTTCAAGTCTATAAACATTACTATTAAGTATAGTCATGATACTGTACAACAGATCCCCAGAACTTATCTGGAATTGGAAATTTTGTAAACTCTCTAATTACACTTTTATTTAACATGTATCTGCCATTATAAAGAATCATTTGGCCCTATTGTATGTAATAAGGGCTGTCATAGGCCACTGTCATAAGACAAGTTCCCTAGAAGCAGAGCCTGAGACAGATTCTTGTGCAAGGAATGTTTGACTGAGGGAGTGCTCTTAGGAGAAACCTGTAAGGAAAAAAATGAAGAATGGGGTAGGGGAAGCAACTAAATAAAATATATTTCAACCTAATCTCGCAAGGAATTTTGAAGGGAAAGTACCCACAAATTTGTTCCCTCAATTAGATCA
The DNA here is from genome assembly GCF_000951035.1 of Colobus angolensis palliatus. NCBI lineage: Eukaryota > Metazoa > Chordata > Mammalia > Primates > Cercopithecidae > Colobus > Colobus angolensis. The sequence continues at coordinate 3,068,513 of NW_012111364.1, forward strand.
TTGGCTATGTTCTATCCCCAAGGGATCTGCAGAACTCCACAGGAGTCTCTGAGTCTCTAGTCAGCTGAGTGAATTCACCTAGAAAAGTGAAGCTGTGAACCATAAGCAGACAAGGCTCACAGCAGCTAGAGTACTCCCAAGACTTCACGAGTCTGGGAAAGGAAACTGGGCTGAGCACAAACAGCATCTACTGGCCACCACACTACACAGACATTACCAGATAACATGGACAAATTTAGTCATGAGTGAATGACAGCTCATTTCTCTTCATTCTAATTTCCATTGTCTGCTTTCTAGTATCATCTTTGTGCTATTTGGACTTTTATCTGCATTATAATGTTATCTTATTTTACCTGCATATAATTTAGTTGCTTATAATTTACTAAGTTATAAGCTGGTAAAATAACAGTTAACATTGTAATGCAGATAATAATAATATGATTTGCTTCCTTGAGAAGCAAAATAAACATTGATTTTTCAGGGCACAAGGTGACTATTAAGTATAGAGAAACTTACGATAAATTTTAAAAATAATAATAAATGCAATTAACTAGGAGGATACAATTAGATGTCTCTATTTCACATTTAATTATAATAGATATACCAAATCATGACAGTTAACACTAACTAGCTGATGCAGTAGGCTCCTTGAAAGTGAAGAAGGGACAGGGAGCCATCTACATTGTGTAATAAAGAAAACATCATCTTTAACACCACTGATAAGACTGATGACATCATCTGCTTTCTAACTCTTCCACCTTTTGTCTTTCACTTGTTTCTTTTCAACCGTATCTACCACTTTTTCAGTTGAAATGGCATAGTATTGGCCGGGTGCAGTGGCTCATGCCTGTAATCCTAGCACTTTGGGAGGCCAAAGGAGGTGGATCACCTGAGGTCAAGAGTTTGAGACCAGTCTGGCCAATATGGCAAAACCCCATCTCTACAAAAAATAAAAAAAAAAATTAGCCAGGCATGGTGGCAGGTGCCAGTAATCCCAGCTACTTAGGACGCTGAAGCAGGAGAATCACTTGAACCTGGTAGGCAGAGGTTGCAGTGAGCCAAGATCATGCCACTTCACTCCAGCTTGGGCAAAAGAATGAGACTCCATCTCAAAAAAAAAAAAAAAAAGGCATAGTATTATATGAATATGGTACAGGACACAATGATATAGATTTATGTCTCTGCATGGGGTTGGAATACTCAACACATTTTAAAATTGGAACCGTATATTGAGATATATCTTTAAGGGCTGTGCTTCTCAAGACTCTTATTTTGAGATTTGTCAATGAGTGCCTTAATACTGCACATGGACAGTCACTTATGGAGGAGATCAATACAAATGGTTCAGAAAATCTTGATACCACAGGAGAGAAGAAGGAAAAGATTCTCTATGGATAATTTTAGACTCTTGGTTGAGGGTGCCTAATACTCTTACCATTTATATATTTGTTTATATTAAGTAATATTTAACCCTTTTTGTATATGGGATTTTTAACATGTATCCATCTTACTGTTAAGCAACATTTAGTTTAATATATAATTGAAATGTAGATACTTTTGGAAACATATATTAAAGTGGCAACTTTCACATACCACTTTGCTTGCTTGCTTTCTTTCCTATCCCCTGCTAACAAATTATTACACAATTTCTTATGCTTATTGAAGTTACAGGCATCGATATTTTCTGACAATTTGATAAGCTAACATGGAGAAAATGAGTTAAGTGACATAGTGTCAGCTGTGAGTTTGTGATGAGATCCCTTTTTGTATCTTCAAATTGTTTATACAAGTTGTATATTTTCTACAAGCATAACTCTATAAAGATCTGATTGATATTCCTTATTTACAAATTGGCTGCATGTTTTCTTAAACTGATTAAAATGCACAACTATAATTTGAATATGGAGTTGACTTTGATTTATTTTGCATTTATTTAATTGCCTTTGCAAAAAGGAAAATGTCAAATAAATGTGGGTGTAGAAAGAAAGGCACAGCCCCACCCAAAATGTTCCCATACCAAAGCCAGGTTACTTGGTCCTACGGAGAATCAAATGAGGACATAGGCCTCCAGCGCCTGTGTGGCTATTCACCAGTTGCCTACTTTACCTCAGGGAAGTTAAACACTTCCTCACATTTCAATTTAGTCATGTAACAATGAAAGTAATAATACCTTTCTCTCAAATTGCTTTTGGCTTTAATGAGACAGGGATATAATAATGGTTGATAAGGTAACTGTACAAATGTAAGGTAATGCTGTTATTTTATGAAGTCGGGAGACATGGATATATAAGGGGTTAATCAGGCAAGTGCCAGAGAAGAAGCTACATGTTTCTCATAGGACTACATTCACCACTTCAGGCGCACTGAGTCACACATGCTTAGAAATAGGGTATTTTACTAACATTCCACAAAACTACACAACTGGATTGAAGAAAAACTAACTGGAAAAGAGACTGTGGAACGTGCTTGAAGGGATATGGATGCTGTTTTCTATTCAGAAGAGAACACTGTAAAGATCTTTTAAGCCTCCAAAGAAAATTTGGGGATTATTTTCTTCTAGTACCTTAATTGTTTCCTTGAGAAGCAAAATAAACATTATTTTTTCTAGGACACAAGGTGACTATTAAGTATAGGAAAGCTTATGATAAATTTAAAAAATAATAAATGCAATTAACTAGGAGGATACAATCAGATGTCTCCATTTAACATTTAATTATAATAGAAAAATGATAATCCCATTATGATTGATTTTGGTTCCTGATTATGTTTTTGAAAGTCTCCCAGAAGCAGAGATGGCTGTGAAAGTTATTTGTGAAAGTGCAGCCATAAAGAAGGTTAACATACAAAACAATAAATATACATTTATTTGGTTCACATACAGAAAACGACCACTGGGTCCATATTTGATAAAGTTAGCTATAAAGAAAGGCAATATTCCAAAGAATAAATCTATACAATGTATTAATATATGAATTGATACATAGAATATCAACAGTATCCATGTATAATACTATATATTAATAGGTTCCCAGGGCTTTCTTTATGCCAATCAATACTTAGCCTTAAGGATATAAAGTTATGAAGTCCTAGGCAAATGGAGACATAAGCCTTAGAGATTTTACCATATTACTGGTATTTAAAAAGTAAAATATATACACACTGAGAAAAAATATAGAGATACAACACTTTAAAAAATTATCTATAATCTAGCACATAATGCTTTCTTAAGTAAATATTTTTTAAATGTACAGTTAGGTACGTATAAGTATAAAGTTAAAAATATAGTTAACCACCCATAAACATCACATGTTTACAGGTGTGTGTGTGTACAAGTCAAATCAAAATCTGTTGCCCAATCAAAAGGAGTGCTATAGAAAAATATTAGATTATCTTATGAAAACTTTGTTAATCTTTTCATTACTGAACCTATAAGGCAAAATAAACCTCTAGCATTAGTTTTCCTTAAATATATTAATAAACTACCCAGAATTTTCATTTCTTTTCTTTTCCTTTTTCTTTTCTTTTCTCTTTTTTTTTTTTTTTTTGAGACAGAGTCTTACTCTGTCACCCAGGCTGGTGTGCAATGGCATGGTCTTGGCTCACTGCAACCTTCGCCTCCTGGGTTCAAGCAATTCTCCCACCTCAGCCTCCCGAGTAGCTGGGACTACACGCACATGCCACCACACTGGGCTAATTTTTGTATTTTTAGTAGAGACAGGGTTTGACCATGTTGGCCAGGCTGGTCTCAAACTCCTGAACTCATGATCCACCCGCCTCAGCCTCCCAGAGTGCTGGGATTAGAGGCATGAGCCACCATACCCAACCAGAACTTTCATTTCTTAAACATTAAAAATTGGTTTTTAAAGGTATGTACATGTTTCCTCATGACTCCTTCAGGAGACTTGGAGGCTTAATTTAGATGGTCATCCCAGTTTTTCCATGATTTTCTTATTAGTTTTAAGCAATTTGATTGTGAATGACTAAAGCAAATAACATTTAATTTTCTTTCTACTTATATACCAAGAAGTCATAGATATTAATTACAGTTATAAAAGTATCTTTTAAAATATGAATAGTGAGTCAATATAAGAAATACTAGTACAGAAGAAAAGGAAGAAAAAACACAATTATGAGAAGGGGGATATAAAGAAGCAAAATGCTAAGGTGTTATTCTCAGTTATGCCCCTAGATAAACAATTATTTAGAAACCTTTTAGGGTTTGAATGAATGCTAATGTTATTGATGACAAAATAAAATATAATAATGAAAGTAGGACTAATAATATAATTTTAGCACTTCTAATTCTGTAAACTTTGTTGAGCTGACTCCTGAAAAAGTTGAGGTTGGGGCACCAACCCACCTTACCCCTTAACCCCAGAGCTCACCCCCCAAATAGGCAAGAATCTTTGTATAACTTGACTCCCCCAAAATGTAACTACTAATAGCCTAGTATTACCCAGAAGTCTTCCTGATAACATGGTTGAAGAACACATATTTTATACGTTATATGTATTGTATACTATCTTTTTACATTAAGCTAGAGAAAACATTAAGAAAGTCATAAGGAAGAGAAAACACATGTACAATGCTGTACTGTATTTATAGATATCTAAGTTTATGTAATTTGATTACAAGATGAATTGTCTAAAATGGTGGGAAACTGCAGCTGCAGATCAATCCAGGGTGCATATCAAGTAATTCAACTTGTTTTTAATGTCATTTTCTCTGCTTCTTGGGAGCACTTCCAGCAACACTAGTGGCACTTAATATGAGTCCCATGGTATTATTTAAGGTTTATGGTATTACACTAAACACGATGAAAAATAGGCAATAGCCATAAGAGATGACTTTTTACTATGATACGCAATTTACTGAACAGACGAATTGCTTGGCAGAAGTGTTTAGTATCACAGGGCATTTTAAGCAAATACTCCCAACACTTGAGCTCAGGGTAATAGCAACAGGAGGTGGCTGTGAAATTATTATAGTAATATAGTATTTACTACAGCTAATTTATGCAGTTATGATTTAATACTGCATCTTTACATTTGTTTACTCTTGACTGAATGTCACTGTGTATAATCTGTGTTTGTGGGGTAATGTTTAAATAATGGATTTATGTATATTTTATGGTAGTAAATGATAAAACAGACAAATATCTACATATATTTTATGCATTCATGACATACTTACCTTTTTCTTAAGTCTCTTGAGATTTCTAGACTCCACAGCTCATCTGTGAGTTTTTTCAAATTGTCACAAATCTCCAAAATTTTTCCAATATATTTGTTGAAAAAAAATCTGTGCATGTATATTCATTCATTCAGTTCAAATCCATATTGTTGAAGGGTCAAATGTGTGTATGTAAGGGGATTTATCATAAGGTATTGACTCACTTGACTATGGAGGGTGAGAAGTCCCACAATCAGCCATCTTCAGGCTAGAAACCCAGAAAAGTCAATGGAACAGTTCAAAGGCTCGATGGCTGGGGAGTTGATGGTATAGATTCCGGTCTGAAACTGAGCCTGCAAACCAGGAGCAGTGAGGACAGGAGACCATCAGGAGAATATCAGTGTCTAAACTCTGCAGTCAGGCAGAGGGAATTCAATCTTCCTCTGCCTTTATATCCTATTCAGACCCTCAACAGATTAGTTGATGTCCACCCACACTGGGGAGGGCCATTTGCTTTACTCAGTTCAATTCAAATGCTGATCCTTTCCAGATATATCCTCATAGATCCTCCCAGGAAAAAAAAAAAAAAAAGTGTCTAAAAAGATATTTGGGCATCCCAGATGTGGCCTAGCTGGGTTAATACATACAATTAGCCATCAGAGTCTGCTAGTTTCAATATTGGTTTAATATCAACATCGGACTTAGTGGATACCTTTACTTGAAAATGTTTTCCCGTTTTTTGATGTTGGAGATTCTGGGCTCTGTTATTTTTCTGTGATGACTGCTGCTTTTCCGTGATACCAGGTAGTTTTCTGAGTAGGTTGAACAGCAAGCCCTGTTTCTTGTGCAGCAGCACCATTCCCTGGTCTAACCTTTTGTCTTAATTTAAGTTCCTTCGATTCTGCTTTGTGCATGTGCAGAGATATGGATACACGGTTTAGAGATTCCTTTTGGACTCAATCTCTTTAGCGATCCCCATACTTCCTTCAGTGTTTATGATCCCCTGGCTTCTTTTCTAGTTCTTCAAACATAAGGACCACAGTTTTCCCATAGGTACTTCCTCCTTTTCCTCCAATATGTCCAACATACCCAGCCCATGGAGCTGTGCTTAGCCCCAGACTAAATGCTAAAGAAATAGGAGTCAAGTTCTCTGTCTACCCTCTTTCAAATGAATGTGCATTCTAACATGGGCTATCTGTTGCTACTCACTCTCCAGGATAGTTAGTGTGGCATCTTTAGTCTAAGCTTAAATATTTTAGTTTTGGCTGAGTTGCTCTGAGTTTGTTCCATCCATGCCTCCTTCAGCAATCAGTCAGAGAAAGAGATAGAAAGATTTTAGAGATACTCTCCCTGCGTTTTTTTCCGACCCAGATTTCTCCTTTTTTAGCATCTCCTTTTCTCTTTTTTAGCATTCATAATTTTTCCCTATTTCATGTTTGTTTCACACGATAGAAAGATTATGGGGTGAAGTTTCTACTCTTTACTGTCTACAGGTAGTTACTATAGGTAATATGATCAGGTGAGGTCATCTGGCAAGGTCTTAGTCCATCAAATCCAGAACCCTGATTTTTGAAACAGTTTTATTGAGCTATAATGGGCAAATATTACAATTTATTGAGATCCTTAAGGTGTACTATTTTAAGTAGGTGTGTACACCCATGAAATCACCAAAATGAAAAAGATAATAAACATACTAATCACCCTGCAACTTTTTTTGAACTTTTTTCATTCAGCATAATTTTATTTTTTTTTCTGCAAAGCCCCAGCATAATTATTTTGGGATTCATCTCTGTCACTGTAGCTCATTCATTTTTACTACTAAATAGTATTCCATTGTATGGATGTGCTATAGTTGGATTATCTATTTGCCTTTTGATGAATATTTAGGATATTCCTACATTTTAATCATTACACATAAAGCTTCAATAAGTATTTGTGTACAAGTGTTTTTATGGACACATGCTTTCATTTTTCTTGAGTAAAAACCTAGAAATGTAATGCCTGGATTACATAATAGTTTATGTAAAAATTTTTAGTAAAACTGCCAATTTGTTTTTCAAAATGATTGATTGTACCATTTTATATTACTAAAAGCAGTCTATGATTGCTTACTTATTTAATGTGGAGAGTTCTTTATATATTCTGTATAAAAGTCCTTCAAGAGATATAGAATTTGGAAATATTTTCTCCAGGAAGTAGCTTGGCTTTTAATTTTATTAACAGTGTCTTTAAAAGAGGAGAAATATTTTATTTTGATGAAGTTTAATATATTAAATTTTTCTTTAAGAATCATACTCTGTTATAGTTAAAGATCTTTGCCTAAACTAAGATCAAAGATAGTTTATTGTATGTTTTATTCTAGAAGTTTTAGAAATTTGTGTTTTATATGTAGGTATACAATGTATTTTGATTTTTTTTTATATGGTGGCACATAGGTAATGCAGTTCTTTTTACATTTTAACATATGGACATCAATTATTCCAGATGGTTTACTGAAAAGGCTATTCATTTTCCATTTGTTATCCAATTTTGTAAAAAAATCAGTTGTCCAAATATTAGTGAGAATATTTATGAACTGTAATTTGTTTCATTTCTTTTTCTATCTTTATGCTAATACCACATTATTTTAATTATCAAAACTGTATAATAATACTTTACATCACAGCATGTAGTATTATTTCTTTAACTTTGTTTTTCCCTTGCAAAGTTGATTTGGAGCCACCATGAAAAATTGACCAAATTACAGAAGATAACAAAAGAGAAAGAAAGGAAAAAATGATGTATTAGTTAAAAAACAATTAACAAAATGGCATTAGTAATAAGTCCCTGCCTATTAATAATTACTTTAAATATAAATGTATGAAGTTCTCTAAAGACATGGAGTAGCTAAATGAATAAAAGAAAAACCAAATGATATTCTGCCTAGAAGAAACTCACTTTAGCTTTAAGGGCACATATAAGCTAAAAGTGAAGGGGTAGAGAGAGATATTACATAAAAACAGTAACCAAAAGAGAACAGAGGGGATCATACTGACATTAGATAAAAAAAAAGTTAAGTCAAAAATTGTCATGATACAAAGAAAGGTATTTTATAATGATAAAGGGGTCAATTCATCAAGAAGATATAAAAATTATAGATATTGATGCATTCAACATCAGAATACCTATATATGTAAAATAAATACTAATAGAACTGAAAGGAGAAATAAATAGCAATGCAACAATAGTAGAGAGTCTCCACACCCTACTGTCAACAATGGGCACAAAATCAAGGAAACAGCAGATATGAATAACACTGTAGATCAAATAGATCTAACAGACATATACAGAAAATTTCACCCAGCAGAAGCAGAATATACATTCTTCTTAAGTGCACATGAAACATTCTCCAAAAACTAGTCTTAACAAATTCAAGAAGATTGAGCTAACATTAAGCATATTTTCTGGGCACAATAGTATGAAATGAGAAATCAGTAACAAGAGGCATTTAGGAAAAGTCACAAATACATAGAAAATTAAATAACTTCTAAACAACCAATGGAGCAAGGAAGAAACCAAAACCGTAATAACAATATCTTGAGATAAATTAAAATGTAAACACGACATGCCAAAGCTTATGAGATAGCAAAAATAGTCAGAAGAGGGAGACTTATTAGCCTACATGATTTTTAAAAATTCAAATAAACAACCTATCTTTACACATTAAAAAACTAGAAAAAGAAGAATAAACTAAATCCATAGTTTGCAGAAGACAGGCTATAATAAAGATTAGAGTAGAAATAAATAAAATAGACAATAGGAAAGCAATAGAAAAGATTGACAAAACTAAGATTGGTTTGTTGAAAAGATAAACAAAAATACAAACCTTTAGCTAGGCTAATCAAGAAAAAAGAGAAAATAAACAGAATTGTATAGAAAAAAGAAGATACAATTACAATTGATAATACAGAAATACAAATAATCATAAGAGACTACTATGAATAATTATACTCCCTATAAGTTGTATAACCTAAGAGAAATAGATTCTTAGCAATATACAACCTACCAACACTGAATAATGAAGAAATACAAAGTATGAATAGATCAATAACAAATAAAGATATTGATTCAGAATTCAAAAATCTCCCCAGGAATAAAAGCCTAGGACCAGATGGCTTCACTTGTGTGTTCTATTTAAAGAAGATTTAGTGTCAACTCTCAAATTCTTTCAAAAAAATTCAAGAGAAGGGAATGCTTCCAAGCTTATTTTACAAGGCCAGTATTACCCTGACTCCAAAATCAGATTAGTACACTAAAAGAAATAAAATTAAAAGTCAATATTCCTGATAAACTTTGTGTAAAACTTCTCAAAAATTAATATCAAACCAAATTCAATGATGACCATTAGATAATACACCATAATCAAGTGGGATTTATCCCTAGGATGCAAGGATAATTCAATATATGCCAATCAATAAATGTGGCATAACACATTAACACAATGAAGGATAAATCATCTGATCATCTCAATATATGAAGAAAAAGTAGCTGACAAAATTCAATATTCTTTCATAACAACTCTCGACAAACTAGGTATGAAGAAATTTACTTCAATATAATAAAGGCTATATATATGTAATCTCTACTTAATATCATGCTCACTAGTAAAATGAGGAAAGCATTTTCTCTAAGTAAAGAACAAGACAAAGATGCCCACTCTCACAGTTTCTATTCATGATTGTTCTAGAAGTCCTAGCAAGAGCAATTAGGCAAGAAAAAAGAAATATGCAAATCAGAAGGGAAGAAGCTAAATTGTCTGTTTTCCAATGACATTGTGTTATTTATAGATAACCCTAAAAACTTCACCAAAAAACTGTGAGAACTAATAAATGAATCTAGCAAAGTTGGAGGAATTTAAAAAAATACAAAAACTAGTAGCATTTTTATATACTAATAAGCTACCTGAATATGAAATCAAGAAAACAATCTGTTACAATAGGTTAGAAAACAATAAAATACCGAGAAATCAATTTGACCATGGAGGTTGTAGACTTTATAGAGCTGATACACTAAAAATTATAAGATATTGATAAAAGAAGTTGAAAACACAAATAAACAGAAGCCTGTTCTATATTAATGGATTGGGAGAATTAACATTATTGAATATCCATGCCTCCCAAAGCAATCTATTAAATGCAATCCCTAAAAATATTCCAATGGCATTTTTTTATGGAAATAGAAAAAACAATTCTACAATTTGTATAGAAGCATGAAAGACTTCAAATAGCCAAAGCAATCTTGAGAAAGAATAAAATGAACAGCATCACACTTCCTGATTAAAACTATATTACAAAACTATAGTAATCAAAATAATATGGTACTGACATAACAACGGATACATATACCAGTGGGACAGAATTGTGACCTGAAATAAACCCATGTATATATAGTCAAGTAATATTTGACAAGAATATACCATGAAGAGATGATATTTTCAATAAATATTTTTAAATTTCTTATTTTTTAATTTTTGTGAGTACATATAGGTGTACGTATTTATGGGGTACATAAATGTTGGGATAACTGAATATTCACAAGCAAAAGAATGAATTTGGAGTTCTATGATATACTACTCACAAAAATTAACCTGAAATTGATTAAAGATTTAAATGTAAGTCCTGAAGTCATAAAACTCTTAAAAGAAAACATAGGAGAGAAGTTCCTCAGCATTGCTCTTGACAATGATTTTTTTAATGTGACAACAGTCCACATAAGAAAAGCAACAATAACAAATGGGGCTGCATCAAACTAAGAAGATTCTGCACAGCAAAAGAAAACAATATGCAAAATGAAAAAGCAATCGATAGAATGGAAAAAAAAAAGTTTGCAAACTATGTATCTGATAAAAGGTCAATATCCAAAATACGTAAGGAACTCACACAACTCAATAGCAAAACAAAAACAAACAAAACAAACAAACAGAAAATACCAAACCAAACATACTTTGATTAAAAAATGGGCAAAGGACCTACACAGAAAAATTTCCAAAGACGATATAAACAGCTAAACAGTACATGAAAAGATTTTCAACATTACCAATTATTAGGAAGTACATGAAAAGATTTTCAACATTACCAATTATCAGGAAAATCCAAATAAAAGCCACAGTAAGGTATCACCTCATGCCTGTTATAATAGCTATTATCAAAAAGACACAAATAAATATTGGCAAAAATATGGTAAAAAGAGAACCCTGCTATGCTGCTGGTGGGAATGAAAATTGATACTGTGAAAAACAGTATAGAGGTTCCTCAAAAAACTTAAAAATACAACTACTCTAGCTCTTCCTCTTCTGGGTATATATCTAAAGGAAATGAAATCAGTATCAGCATCTTGAAAAGTAATCTTCATTCCTTTGTTCATTATTCACAATAGCCAGGACATAAAAACAATCTAAGTGTCTGTCAAGAGAAGAATGGATTTTTAAAATAGGATATATTTCATATACATACACAGAGCATGCACACAATGCAATATTATTCAACCATAAAAAAAAGACAGAGAGAGACAAATACTGTATCATCTCTCTTATATGTGAAATCTAAAATGGTAAATGTATAGAAGCTGAGATTAAAATGGTGGTTGCCAATGGCTGGAAGGTGAGGGAAATGGGAACATAATGGTCAAAGGGAACAAAATTTCATTTATAAGATAAATAAGTTCTTGAGATCTAATGTAAAGCCTGTTGACTATAGTTAATTTTTTTGTATAATTGTATACAATTTTGTAATTGTAAATTGCTAAGATA
>NW_012111364.1:3081284-3113943 GCF_000951035.1 Colobus angolensis palliatus
TTTTTTTTTTTTTTTTCGCTTGTTTGTTTGGTTAAAGACACGTCTCCCTATGTCTCCCAACCTGGAGTGCAGTGGCATGATCATAGCACAGGACAGCCTGGAACTCCTGGCCTCAAGCAATCCTCCTGCCTCAGCCCCTTCTGCCCCCACCCCCAATTCCCTGTTCCCCACCAAGTAGCTGGGACTACAGGCACACACCACCATGCCTGGCTAATTTTTGTATTTTTAGTAGAGATGGGGTTTCACCATGTTGGCCTGGATGGTCTCGATCTCTTGACCTCGTGATCCGCCTGCCTCGGCCTCCCAAAAGTACTGGGATTACAAGCGTGAGCCACCATGCCCAGCCTTGATCTGTTGACCTAGTGATCTGCCCGCCTCGGTCTCCCAAAGTGCTGAGATTACAGGCATGAGCCACCGCGCCAGGCCAAGAATTGACATCTTAACAGGATTGAGTCCTCCAACACAATAGCATGGTCTATCTTTCACAAAGACCTTCTGAAATTTCTTGCAATAATATTTTGTAGTTTTCAGTGTGTAGTTCTGCATATATTTTGTTACACATATTTCTAAGTATTTAATTTTTGATATTATAGCAAATTATTTTGTTAATTTTAATTTCAGTTGTCCTCTCCTAATACTGAAAGATACAATTGACTTTTGATGCTTGATCTTATTTCCTGCAACATTACTAAACTCTAGTTCTAGTTGTGTTTTTGTATATTCTACCAGATTTTCTACTTAATGTTGTACTTGGTGAATAAAAATACTTTCCTTTTTTCATTTATTACCAGAATATTTATACAGTTGACCATTGAATGATACAGGTTTGAATTGCATGGGTCTACACATAAATAATTTTTTTCAATGAATATATCTGAATATTTTTGGAAATTTGTGACAATTTTTGAAAAAACTCACAAATTTCATAACTTTGAAATATCAAAAAATTAAAAAGTTATGTCATTAAGGCATAAAATATATGTAGATACAAGTTTTGTCTTATCATTTACTACCATAAAATATATATAAATCCTTTATTTAAAAATTACCCACACAAACACTTATAGATCATCTGTGGTACCATTTGCAGTCAAGAGCAATGTAAACAAAAGTAAAGATGCAGTATTAAATCATAACCACATTAAATTAGCTGTACTACATACTATATTACTGCAATAATTTTATAGCCACCTCCTGTTGCTATTGCCCTGAGCTCAAGTGTTGGGAGTATCTGCTTAAAATGCCCTGTAATACTAAACATTTCTGCTGAGAAGTTTGTCTCTCCGGTAAATTGCATATCATGGTAAAAAGTCATCTCTCGCAGTTTTTGCCTATTTTTCATCATGTTTAGTGTAATACCATAATAAACCTTAAATAACACCATGAGACTCATGTAAAGTGCTACTAGTGATACTGGAAGTGTTCCCAAGAAGTAAATAAAAGTCACAACATTACGGAAGTTGAATTACTTGATATGTATCCTAGACTGTGGTCTGTAGCTGTAGTGTCCCACAATTTCAGACAAATGATTCATCTTCTAAACAGAAGATACAAATTGAGGTATTAATAAATACAGTATGGTAAGGTAAATGTATTTTCTCTTCCTTATGACTTTCTCACTGCTTTTTTTTTTCCCCTAGCTTACTTAATGTAAGAAGACAGTATACAATACATATAACATAAAAAATACATGTTAATTGGCTATGCATCAGTAAGGCTTTGGGTCAACAGTAGGTTATTAGTTAAATTTTCAGGGGGTTCATTTATAAGGTTTTCTTTTTTTTTTTTTTTTCGCTTGTGCAGGGATCAGCTTCCTTAACCCCTTATGGTTAAGAGTTTTGTGTGTGTGTGTGTGTGTGTGTATGTGTGTGTGTGCTCGTGCGCACATGTATCTCTACATATCTGTTTCTCTGGAGAAACCTATTTCTAAAACTGAAAAATATAACTTCAGAAAAATTAACTGAATTGCTTAGCCAAATGACCATGATAGAGGAAATAAGTCAACTTGAATATATCTTGTTCAATAGAAATAATCCAAAGTGAGAAACAGAGAAAAATAATTTTAAAAATATGGATAGGGCCTCAAGCACCTATTAGATGGTATCAAGTAGCCAAATACACTTGTAATTAGATTATCAGAAGTAGACAATCTCCTGAGACTGTAGGAGTTACAAGAGTAGGAAAACATCTTAAATTGCTGAATGTAGAAAACCTGACAAATTAAAATTCTATAATTAAAAAAAAAATCAAGAACGAAGATAACATAACAAAATTTCAGATAAAACAAAACTATGTAATGTTATTGCCAGAAGCCCTGTACTATAAAAAAAATGCTAAAGAAAGTGCTTCCTTTAGCTGAAGGGAAGTCAATGTTAATAGAAACTCTGATCCACAGATAATAATAAATTTTACATTTTTAAATTTCTTTATAAATCATATAATAGTTAAAAATATTATATTGTGGGTTTATGATGTTCATAGATGTATTATATATAACAACTACAACCTACAGGATAGGGATGGGAAATATATGCCAATCAACATTGCAAGTTTTCTATATTTTACTGGAAGTAGTGCATTATTAACTCTAAGAGGACTGTCCTTATGTTAGTGATGCATATTACAAATCATAGGAAAACCAATGCAAAATAATGCAAACAAGAAAAACTAAAAAGTGAACAGAAAAATTAAAAATAAAATTCAAGTTTTGATACCTTGTTAAAAGGTAAGAGGAATAAAGAGAAAAACATGGAAGTAGAAAATAATAAATAAATAAATAGATGAATTCACCCTTCTACTCAAAAATTGTCAAGCTTTTCATGGGTTTTTTATCTTAATGACAGTTTTAAAATTGGGCGCAAAATAACCATAATTTTTCCTGTTTTACAAATAGATAGCTGAAGCAAGAAGAAGGTAAATGACTTCTGGGTCAAAGTTAGAGACCGTGTTAGATAAATATTTGCTGTCAACAGAAGGGTTTCAACTTTATAAATTAATTCTGACTATCGACAGGTAAAGTATTATATTTAGCAATGAATTAAGCCCAGAGAAAAATGTATGAAATATATATACCCAAAATAACAATTCTATTAGGTATCTTTAGTTACTTACATGCTAACCACCAGTGTTGTATTCAGAGAAGCTCTTGCCACAAAGAAAATATGGCCTGCAGTTTAACAAGAGCAGTTTCATAAGCATGAATGAGAATACTTCCAAGAGTAAAATCGATTCTATACTTTTTTCTACCTTGAGATTCACTTTAAAGTCTTCTAATCAAATGAACTTCTACTTAGTGCTGAATATGTTTTATAGAGTTTTTGTACTACTCTACCCATTTTCTAATGATAATATTTATAGTTAATAGGAAATGTTCTAATATTTAGATGAGGTAATGAGGCACAGATATGGTAAGCAAATTGGCAAAGGTCACGAAGGCTGATGATAGTTGTTTTTCAGTTTGAATGACATAGTTAGAATGTGTGGAGCTGTATTTTATTGCTGTACGATTGTAAAAAAAAGGGAGTGTCAAGGAACATTGTAAAATAAATTTTACATAAACTAATTTACAGAATTACTCATATAGATGCACTATGGAAATAAAAGGTCTATTTGAAATACAATTTTAACTGGAGAAATAAGAATTAAAAATCAGTTTTTCATTCTAAAATACTAACTGGTCATATATTAAATTACCCATTACTGACAAGTGGCACTCTTTTCCAGGGGCTGAGAAAATTGTTGGTCCAAGAGACCATATCCAGCCAGAAGCCCCTTCTCTTTCAGATCATGCTCCAGGTACCAAGGACCCTTGGGTTCTTTTCCCAAATGGACTTTAGTTTACTTTCAGGTTTTGTGCAAATTCCTTTTTCTGGTCTGTCCTCGAGAAGACCAATTGCTGCCAGTGTGTTACCTTTAGATGCACTGGATAGCCAAGACATTTGCAACTGATTGTGAGGGATATGGA
Organism: Colobus angolensis palliatus; assembly: GCF_000951035.1. Lineage (NCBI taxonomy): Eukaryota > Metazoa > Chordata > Mammalia > Primates > Cercopithecidae > Colobus > Colobus angolensis. The sequence goes on from NW_012111364.1 coordinate 3,085,249, forward strand.
TGAAATTTAGACATGTGGGTTGGGTTGACCAAATGCATGCATGACAGGCTGTCTCTATGCCTCAGGGAAGAGAGAGCAGGCCTTAGTTTGGGGACTTGGATTTATACGTGCTTGGGCTCTTCAAATGTGTGTGCTCACAAATATATCTTATCATTTTAGTTTCTAGAGAAGACTGTATCCAAAACAATAGAGTGAAAACTCTAATTCAGCAGTGACAAATATCACCATCTTAGTTTGTTCAGGCTGCTATAACAAAATATCATAGACTGGGAAGCTCCTCAGCAACAGAAATTTACTTCTCACAATTCGTGAGTCTAGAGAAGACCAAGATCACGGTGCCAGCAGGTCTGGTATCCTGCAAGGGCCCATTTCCTGATTCATAAATGGCACCTTTGGCTATGTCCTTACGTGGTGAAAGGAACAAACAAGCTTCCTCAGGGCCTCTTTTATAAGGGCACTAATTCCATTCATGGGAGTTCCACTTTCATGATCGAATCACTTTCCAAAGTCCCCACCCTCTTAATACTATCACATTGGTTATCAGGTTTCAGTACATGAATTTTGGATGGATATAAACATTCAGACCTTAACATCTTCTGATGATCCTAATTAGCAATTTTTAAATACATTAATACTGCTTTTATGTTCAAAGCTTGTAAATTCGTTTCAAAAGAACATATAGTTCTAATAGAAGCTTTTATGTTACCATAGTGCTAATATGTTTTATATACATTTTAAAATCTATCTTTAATCACCCTTTTGTTCCTAAAGCTTTTTTCTTCCTAGTTAGGTATTTAAAAGGCAACTGAATGTTCTAAGAGTGTCTTGGTATTTACTGGACAGAACCAAATTTATTGATATAAGAAGCTTCCTAGGCTAGCCTCTCCATCTTCTAGAGAAGATTGTAAGTTGATATCGTCTATTTCTTTCCCTCTCCAATTTTTGATGAGGTTTGTGCCATTGCAAGGTGGCTTCTTTGGGCTTTCGAGTGTACATCAGGAAAACAGGGGGAGGGGAAGCAAGTAAGAGGTATGTGATTTACAGCCTGAGCAAGAGATTCCAGAAGTTGAGAGGGGGAAAGACTGTGTGTGTTGTGAAGAAAAGCAAAGCAAAGGAAAATCATTGCTGTTTCTTCCTAAGATATATTTTGGTTGATTATAGCTTCCTTTCCTGATATATGAGAAAAACATATAAAAATCTTGAAAATATTTGACATAGTAAATACTACATGATTATATATATGTGTGTATTATATATTTTAATAAGAGTGCTGTGAAAGTTCTTGTGGCCTTGGCCTCAATGGAGTTGCATTTTGTTGTTGTTGTTCAAATACTAACTTGAGTTATTGGTCATCAGTTTGAAAATAGCCACATAAGCTATTCAAGTTATGACCCAGAGAAAATGCAAGACATTAAATATGAGTTTAAAACTTAGCATGGTGAATTACATAAATAACTAAGCTTAGTACTGACCATGAGAAAGGCCCCCCAAAAAACTATCATATGAAGTTTCAGGGAAGAAGAGGTCCATTCCATTTGGAAAGATAACAAAAAGGTTTTATTGTACATTTTAGAATAGATCATCGGTAAGGGGAAAATGAAGGATGGCAATATCATCCAATCTAAGTTACACAGGCCATTTTAAGACAGGACAAAGTATTTTGGCTGAAATATAGGGTACATATTGAAATAACGGTAGATAGGTAATGAAAAGTAGGTTGAAATCAAACATGAATAGCTTTAGGTGTAAGGCTTAGGAAACAACTTCATTTAGCAGATAATGGACACTTTTGAACAGGAGAAGAATATAATTAAAGTAATATTTAAGAAGCATTTGGTAGTGGTGTCCAGGACGGTTGTTGATTACAACCATAAATGCTGGTGGTTTGCTCATAAGACATGTGTCTCATGTTCATATATGTCTATTGCAATGTCTGATCTTTGACAATGTACAACTATAACTTTCCCTATAACCTCCTAAAATTTTCAGATTACTTTGAGGAAAGCCACATAATATAATGCTAGGGCATTGATTTTAAACTTTGTACAGTTTCCTTAATTTCAACTTTCTTCTATCTCTATGACCTTGATATTTTGTATCACAGATTTTTATAAATTAAATAATTTAATATATTAAGTACTTGGTATAGCTCCTGATCGAGCATATGCAAGTAAAAAATATTGTTACATTTTAAATAAAAATATATATTTAGTAGGAGATAATCCATAAGAAACTTCCATTACAAAATAGTAACCACATAAATACAGTTTGTTACAGAAATAAAGATCAGTTATAATGAGAACTTGTTGCTTATCTGTGAGAATTCCTCTCCTGCGGTGGCGAATGAATACTTTGACAAACTGAAGATTTTATCAGTCAAAAAACCTGAGGAAACTTATCTTTCTTATCCTCTGAAAGGCTGCTATAAATAACGTATCACTTGCAACACAGGTTTTCTTACAGGATGCTAAATAATCTCTAAGAAAATCTTTGCTTCTGTAGAATTCTGTCAGAGAATTCCTGATATAGGGATCTCTTTCAGTTATTACCTGTTAGTTTATTCACCAGAGAGGAGGAATATTTGGAAATCAATGTCATCTCATCAAAATAACTGATACTAAAAGTAATAACTTCCCTGCAATAGTGGGGTGGTACAAATTTGGTGCTCAAACTACAGCAAAACATACCTACATAAGATGCAGGCAAAAAGCAAACAGATAAAATGCCATAGTCCATATTTTAGATAAAGGAAGAAATATTAAACAGTCCAGAATAGAGTTTTGATATACCATATAGCAATGTATTGTCAGTACAAATATCAGTATAAGAGATTCTGACAACTAAGCTAGTAGTAAATGTAGTGAAATATAAAAGTAAAAATATATTTTGTAGAAATAAGGTGAGGTAATTTCCATCTCCAGCCTGCTACAAACACATAAATGTGAGTATAATGGCTGTCAAAGCTTCAAAATGATTTTTATTATTCATACTACCAATCCTCAGTCATTTTAGTTATGACCTCCAACTATCATTGTAATTCATCTTTTTAGCATGCTACCCTATTTTCACTACCCTACTTACCAGAGTTCTTTTTGGGCAATTAACCTTGTATTAGATGAAAGTGCTCATCAGAGACACACACCTTCCATCATCTATTATATTTGCGGTGATTAATTATTTTAATTTTAGATTAGAAATTCTGTTTCAGTCAGGGTTATTAGTAGCTTCAACAAAAAATGATTCAGGCTATTTAAAGTTGAAAATGAAATTACTCGAAGACTATGAGGTATCTCATAGAGCAGCCCAGAAATTTTCAGGAGAAACAAGCTTGGTTTTCTAACCTGTGACTTACAGAGCTAGGCAATCAGACCCAAGCCATAATTATGCCTCAGTAACAGTATGGTGAGGTCTGAGGTCATTGCCACTGCCACCACTGGGAGTGAAGTACTCCTGCTGACACCATCATTGCAACCAAGAGGAATTCTTTACTATGACTCATTTCTGCTCCTGGGTAGGAAGGTCAAGATTGAATTCCTAGCATATGCCTGCTTCTCGCTATCATAGAAGTAGGTAAGAAAAAATAAAGCATATGGATGCTTGGGTTTCCATAATGGAAGCTGAACCTTGTCCCTTGGCAAAACTCAGAGAGACAGAGATTGCTCCAACATAGGGAAAGTCAGTCAAAAAGACAATGAAATGCAAGAAAAGGTCATCAGTCAAATTACAGTGTTTACAAAAATACAATTTACAACATTAACTTCTTTTAAATCATAGGAGTCTTACTAGGTGAAATATTTTTCAAAATATTTATAGAGCAATGATTGTTTACTAAAAATATCTTGGCATCCAAGTCCTCATTTTTATTGTTCTTTTTGTTTCTTTAAAAAAATTAGTAACATTTCTGGCCATATAAAGTACTTGTTTATCAATCTAATGATCTAAAATATTATATCTTATAGTCTTCCCTTTGGAAATAGAAAATATAATAACAGAAATGATAGCTATTTGTGTCTTTAAATGGCACCTCTCAACAGATAAGATATTCTTTACCAGCTAGAGATCTGTGTGGGGGCAAACTGAACGCCAAATATATATAATATATGCCTTATATTTAGTATAATCAGGCCTATTATAATAACCATAAATAAAAATTTGGAAACTCCGAGTGCGATAAGAATGTGACCCAGGTACCTATTCTGCTCTCATCAACAATCCCCACTGACATTTTAAAATTAAGCAATAATGTTGTGGTAGTTGCTTGAATGTCAATGAAATGTGCTTTTATTTATCACATTAAAAAGCATTTAATAAAAATACTAAGTATTATAGGAAATGTTGGGAAATTAGACTGTTATGTTCCTGAGAAATGTTTAAACTGATAAAATACTTCTGATGCAACAGGCATTATATTAAAACTGCTAGCACTTTGAACCAGCAATATCACCTGTCAAATTTATTTTTAAAAAATAAACGAGAGAAACATATGTAATTGAACAAGAATCTTCTATATTGTATAATTTCTTGTAAGAGAAAATACAAAACAAACTAAATGTCCAAAAATGTGGAACACTGTAAGAAATTATGATGTATCTGACTAGAAATGCATATTAAGATATTAAAAACTATAATTTCTAAGAATTTTTAAGGATTTTGGAACATTTATGATATAGTACTAAGTTTTTGTTTTGTTTTTCGTTTTCTGTTTTTTTTTTTTTTGAGACAGTTTCACTCTGTCACCTAGGATGGAATGCAGTGGCAGGACATCGGCTCACTGCAACCTCTGCTTCCCAGGCAAGCAGTTCTCCTGCCTCAGCCTCCTGAGTAGCTGGGATTACAGGCATGAACCACCATGTCCGACTAATGTTTGTATTTTTAGTAGAGACAGGGTTTCACCATGTTGGCCAGGCTGGTCTCAAACTCCTGACCTCAAGCAATCTGTCCTCCTTGGCCTCCCAAAGTGCTGGGATTACAGGCATGAGCCACAGAACCTGGGAAGTACCAAGGTTTTTTTTGTTTGTTTGTTTGTCTGTTTTTTAATTTGTTTTTATTTATTTATTTTTTAAAGATACCAACTTATTCGACAGATTTCTATTGCAAACTTACAATGTATCATTCGAGTTATTCTAATTGTTAAGAATATAACAGTAAACTACACAAACATGCTTGTTTCTAAGAAGCAAATGTCTAGATAACAAGAATTAAGACTTCCTATTAAGGATGTTGAACACTAAAAAGCTGTCATAAATTTTTAAAGACCTTTTAAAATATAAAACTAATTTCTGATTTTCTTGGTCCAGCAGAATTAATCTAGGAATAACAATGTTCTTCCACACAATTTCATATAGGTACAAAGTGAAAAGTATTACAGGTTTAGTAAGAAGACAAGATTTTATAACACTGTTTTATTAGAAACAATTTTTCTCTTTCTAATAATAGATCATTAGCTCAAATTATACTAAAGCATATGGCTTGAAAAGAGTACTTTATCACTCACATGGATATTTTTTGTTTCTTTGAAGTCATTTTGCAAGATATATTGAATATCAGGGGCAGTCCACATTGATCTGAGGGCTGCAATGCATCACTCAGCACATTAATGTTGGCTAATAATGTGTCCTTCTTGTAGCCAAGACCACACCAACACCTGGCCATGCACCTGGTCACAAAATCCTGAAAATCATTATCCAGAAGGTATGGGTCTATGTGTATTTTCTATTTTAAAGCGATTAGAGATAACGATTTTAAAAAGATAATTCTATTTTAGTCATCATTTCCAGTTGTATTCAGTTTCAAAAAGTGTTATTGAGCTAACTGATTTTGAGTTGTGTCAAGATATTTTTAAATGCTGCATACAAATTAATATAACTGATATATTTGTATACTTACAAATACATAGATATGTTTTTATTTTCTTCTGGAAAAATATATGTGCACCAATTTCACCCGAGAGGCATTATAGTGGAGTGGTTAAAAGCACTCAGGATTTCATGTATAGCTGTGCAGGTTGTATACCGCTCAACTTCAAAGAATTGTGCCAGTGTGGCCTTGAGACCTCTCGCTCTAGAGGAGAATAGCCAGTGGGTCTAAATTCTAGCTATGATACATTCTAGATGTTATGAACTTGGACTAGGAAATTAATTCCTTGCTGCTTCTTTTTCTTTTTAAAATACGATTAATATCAACTCCTTCATAAGAATGTGAGGGGGGTTGATTAAATTAGTAAGAATATAGCATTCAGAAACATTCTTGGAATATGGTAAGCAAAAAAAGTGAGCAATTTTTATTCTGCTAATAATCTTTTTAAAAATGTAAGAGAAATTGTCAATGTTATAATGACAGGTCTCAAATCGATAACTTTCTTAGGCCTCACTCCATCACTGCAACTGATTTATTGTAGAATTTGACTTAAATAATTTACCTCTTGGATATCAAACTTTCCATATGCAGAAAATAACATACTTAAAAGAATGTAGTGTCTCAAATAATATGTTCAATTGAGGATACAGATGCAAACTGAAATTTTGAATCTCATGAGATTTATGGAAAAAAAACAGTTGCTAGTAAATATAAATAAATACCTGTTTAGACAGCAATTTATTTATGGAAAATAACAAGCAAATGTCCATTGGAATAAAAGAGGAGCACTATCTTTCGCCAGTGACAATAGAATGTGGTGACTTCAACATGGAAACAATATGGTTAATCTCCTGGTACATTTCTCTGATATTATGAAAAAATTGTGTTTTTGTCTAAAGTGCCCAAATAAAGCTCAAGGAGTAAATGTAATGTGGTAATCAGTCATTTAAAAGTTGATACTGCAAAAATAAAAGAAAAATGTGGATATAATTAAGGGTCAGAATAGGGTACATTTTATAGAGTTTATTTAACAAATCATTAAAGGATATTTTTATAAGTATGGTCTCAAGTAGCTCATAGCTCTATGGTTTTTAAAGGGTCAAAGAAAAATAGAAGACACTAATAGTTGTGAATGTATTGTATTATATAAACCAAGTTGTTTTCTGATATATTTATAATTTTAATTCAAAAATGTTTACTGCCATGCTAGATTCATGATGTAAAATAATATTTGTAACAGATATATCCTAACCAATAAGATTGTAGTAGTTTAATTTTCAACATTAGTTCAGCCACTGGTCAAAGGCTCTTTAGCTTTGTTCTGTACAGACTCCATTCACTTAGCAATAGATACCAGCTTTCCATGAAAACAATAGATTTCATTTGAAGGCAGATATCAAGGTAGCATTTATTCTTTTATTTATCATACATCTATTGAGTGCCTTCTATGTGCTAGATCTGATGTTATAAACATTAATATATACTGCATTTTCTTTAGCCAAGTAGATTTTAGTTTGGAGAGGAGAAAAATGTGGAAATCTGTATACTATTAGAGCAGGATTTTAATGTAAGGATAAAATAACAGAGAAGAAAGAGTAACTTACACAAGCCTAAAGGAATCAAGGAGTATAGGGACTAGAGACGTTTGAGTTAGTCTTTATTTTAGGAACCACCTAAAATACACTTCTAGTGTATGCTTATGCCTGACTGAGAACAGAAGTCATAGACATAGCAGCAGCTTTTAGAAACTGTTGGAACACCAGTACAATTACTTTATCTACCAAGAAAGATTGATGACTCCTTCCAGTACCCTTCACTGAGTATTGAGCACTAAGCACTGTTTTTCAAAGGGGCTTTGCATGTAGTCATTAATTTTGCTCTATTTATGTAAGAGTAGGCTTCAAGACTGTGTCAGGGGTAAGCAAGAGTTTCAACATATATGCGTCCATTCATTCTAAAAATACCTGAGACCAGTACCCAGGGGATATCCCAAGTGGAGAAGCACTTATTTTTCAGCACTGTGTGCCAAGCAGTGCAAACATTATCTTCTGCTACACAAATTACTTTTCAGTTTGCTAAGGATAAAAATTACAAGTAACAGGCACTGATTTCTCTGTTTAATACTAGGAGAATCCTTTAAATTTTTGCTGCTTAGAATTAATCACTTCTAATCAATTACTGAATATACTAGCAGATAAAAAATATTTGGAGACAAAATCAATTTGTGGTCCTATTTAGCATTAGATGACTGGATATAAGGGGAAAAAATCTTGAAACAAATATCTGGATGGAAAAAATGATACATTCTTGATAAAATAACTGCTAGGATGCTACTAAATTGTGTAAAAAAAAATAACATCTGATAGCATCACATTTTCCCTTTTCCATGCAACAGTCTTATACTATATAATCATAATTTCTTCAATCTCTGATGCAGCTTGATGTTCTGAACCAGCTCATAGTGCTTCCTATTCACGTACACAAACATTTACATATTGACCTAAATCCTCTCACATGCTGTTCAAAAGGGAAAAAGAAAAAGCTTTCTTTTTTTTTTTTTTTCCCTTGGTCCCTGATCTCATTTTCCCAGATGGTATTAAAATTGAGTTCAAGCCAGCCTAGCACCTGTGTGGATAGTTTTTTTTTCCTCTTTGCACAATTTATTTTAAATTTTCTTATAACAGGTTTGTTATATAAGAATTATTTATACAAATAAAGAAAAATTATGTAAAAAATAAATGAAATAAATTAACAAACCATATTTAGTTTTTCTCTCTGCCTAATTTTTTTTTTTTGAAGAGCAATGAAAATACACAAATGATTACATTATTCTGCTAAAGGAGGATTATACTATAACATCTTATGGCTGCTTAATTATGTAACTGGAATGGGTATCATTCAGTAAGATTGAGTTCCGGAATCTAAATTACATCAATGATTTTGAATTTTGATTTATTTTATTTCTACTGTATACATGTTCCCTGTCATCAAAGAGACCTTTTTTTTCTATTTGGTAAACAGTGGACACTCAGGAAGTATGTTTTGAATGAATTGAAAAGAATGAATGAGTTAATCAAGTAATACATAAACCATGAGGATTTTTAGGGACTTTCTTTTTCCTATGTACCACATCTTGAAATAGGTTTTCAGTGAATTTCTGTGGACAAGGGGGATGCAGTAACAACTATGCTATCATTTCTTTTTCAAGGAAATCTTCTTCATATAACAAGTACTTGTCAGAGAACGTAACTCTCAGATATCGAACAAATATTTAAAATATTGAAAAGAAATAAAACAAGCAAGACATAAAGAGAGAATACCCATGAGAGACTTTCATAAATAAATAGGAACATTTGTGAAAAAAAGGCTGAAAAAAATTAAGTCCAAAAATCGATATGAATATAATTAAAAGATGAAAAGGTTTATATTTATATTTTAAAAAATTAATATTAATGTAATAATTATTGGATAATAACAAATTAGACATTTAAAATGAATAAGAGGTATAAGGGAAAAAGTCCTAGTTAATCGCATTTCACAGTGGAAAGAAAAATGAATAAATAAATACATCACACTTTCATCTGGAAATTTTGTAAGCCCATTTTCATAAGACATTGAGAAGGCTTTTCTTTGGTGCCTTATCGTTTTTACTATGTCTCAAAATATAAGGCAATGAGATACTTAGAACCCAGCAGCCCAAACTGAACTGTCAATAATTGAAAGGAAACTACTCAAAACTGACCTCACAACCACTAGCCACCACTTAACCTCCTCTCCATTCCACGAGGAGGATCATCAGGAAGAAAAGGAGAAGAATGAGGGTAGAAGTCAGAGAACCCCAACTTATAAGAAGTGCAGTAGTATTATGTTGAGAAATTGCGTCTATGGGTACCCAAGTTAAAGGGTGAAATGGGGATCCAAGAATATGATTCCGAAAATGCAGGGATGTCTACAAAATGGTGAGTGGCTGTTTGATGGTAGCTTGGATAGCAGAATTGCTGTCACCATCTTTCATGTCCCTCAGCAAGATAAATGGGCAATGGAGTCAGACGGCAAAGGTCTATCAAGGAACAGAATTCACCAAAATGTTAACAGTGCCTGTCTCCCTCTGTAACTGGATGGTGGAAGATTTTTTAAAATATCCGTATTTTTCTTTATTTAAAATGATGTCAGCAATAAGAACATGACTTTTCTATACTCAAATAAAGCCAATTAAAATTAACACAGTAAAGTAAAAAACAGTAATCTTCATTTGTTCAAATAAAGAAAATATTTTCTTAAATATAAAAAAGAGCTTGGCTGGGCTCAGGGGCTCACGCCTGTAATCCCAACACTTTGGGAGGCTGAGGCGGGTGGATCATGTGTTCAGGAGACTGAGACCATCCTGGCCAACGTGGTGAAACCTTGTCTCTACTAAAATACAAAAAATTAGCTGGACATGACGGTTCATGCCTGTAGTCCCAGCTACTGGGGAGGCTAAGGCAGGGGAATTGCTTAAACCTGGGAGGTGGAGGTTGCAGTGAGCCGAGATCGTGCCACTGCACTCTAGCCTGGCAACAGAGCAAGATTCCGACTCAAAAAAAGAAAGAGCTTTATTTTTCCTTTTAAATTTATAATCTATTATTTTTTAATAAAATATTTTTTTTCATCAGCCCAACTGGGAAATTGCTGACTTAAGGACTACTGAAAATATAAGGAAATGTCCATATTTATTTTTAAGAAAATTTTCATATAAATATTTAATTTAGTAGTATTAAAGAATTGTACATTCCAGTATTACATGGTGACTTAACTTAAAGTCAAGGCTTGGTAAAAAGTGGTTTAAGCTTTTGTAGATTATTCTAATTGGCATATAAATCAAAGTTCAAGGGATAGTCAGTACACTGGGAATTCAATGTAAGCAAAATGTGTAGGCAAAGCCTCTGCCTCATGAAGCTGAGTCCAGAATGCGGGGTATGTAAGAGGAAGAACAGCCCTATAGAAGTATGTAACAAAATAAACAAATAAAAGGGACAGTCAGTAAATAACTACACATTAATTGATTATACATATAATACATATATAAAGAACAATTACATTGCTCAGTTCCTTTATACAAGGTAATTTGTTGATATGGTTAAACCAAACAATTGTCCCAGCTGGATAATTCTTTAGTACACATTAAGTGCAAAATAATGAATAGTTTGTTTAATTATTAAGAAAGGCTTACTGGTTTCTACTACATATATACTATACACTTTTTATGTTCTTGAATGTATAAACAACACAGCTAACTCAGCTAAACAAACATTTACTTTACACCTTACCACACACAACATATTGTACTGTATACAAAATGATGTACTGTTTCTACCCTCAAGATGCTTTCACATCTAGAGGAACCTTGTACAAAACATATGACAAGATTCATATTTCAGTTTTTAATGAGATATCATTTGAACTAGGATAAGGCCTCCAAGGCTAGTGAAGGCAAGAAACACATATGACTTACGAATGTTTGAATACTGTGATTGGTACTTTACATGTGGTATATCACCTAATCTCAATAACTGCAAATTAAGCATTATTTTAGTCATTTTACATGCCAGAAAAATGATGCAAATAAGTTAAATAATGTTTCCCAATTCATTTCATTAGGACTTAATTTTATTTTCTAGGGTTTTTCCACTCTGTCTCTCCAGTTTCTAAAGGAAATGTGGATAATTAAGATGAGCCAGGTGGCTTTTACCCTCTCATTCACCATCCTTAGATATGTGTTCAGTATGGTTCACTTCCCAGATCACATAAAAAATCCTACCAGCGGGGAATAAAGGCAGCTGAATTTTGTACATAATGAAATAAAAATTTTGGTTTGGGGAAAACTGGGAGTGATAGTGATAGAAAGTGTTAATATAGAAACAGAGATAATGAATATTATAAAATATTGTTGGAACTGGTATGGTAAATGAAAGTCTGGAAGCATAAATCCCAGCACTTTGGGAGGCCGAGACGGGCAGATCACAAGGTCAGGAGATCGAGACCATCCTGGCTAACATGGTGAAACCCCGTCTCTACTAAAAAATACGAAAAACTAGCCGGGCGAGGTGGCGGCCACCTGTAGTCCCAGCTACTCGGGAGGCTGAGGCAGGAGAATGGCGTAAGAAACCCGGGAGGCGGAGCTAGCAGTGAGCTGAGATCCGGCCACTGCAGTCCAGCCTGGGCGACAGAGTGAGACTCCGTCTCAAAAAAAAAAAAAAAAACAAGCATGACAGCAGAACAAGATAATGAATTTAAATAGAAGAAACATGATGATTCAATCATTACTTTCTCCTAAGATCAGTCGAGCATAATTACCTTGATCACAGGCATGCTAGTATTTCATGAATAGAAAAAAAAGAAACAGCGAACTCTGTATTTACTGATTTTCATGGCATTTTTTGACACAAGAATAAATATGCCTCACTCTTCAGAGATGTAATACCCACAACTAAGATTCTTTAGAGAATGGATAACCATTTAAGTACAAATGAAAAGAATTAATGCCTTCTGAGTGGACTTTTCCTTGTCTCCCATTTAGTTAAACAATGACCACCCATACTAATGAGCAGTTGATAATAACCTCTGGGTGATAAATGCTCAATTGTGACCTTTAATTATGTCAAAGAGCCAAAAAGAGAATGCAAAGTAAATTTTTCTCAGCTAAATATTCCTTTTTACTTATTTCATGCATTCAGTTATTGATTTTTTTAAAAAGAAATTTAGAAATATAATGGACTTTTACATAAATTCACTAAGCTTCCTTGTCTAAAATGTATAAAATATTTTAAACTGTAAGTTGATGACCAGTGTAGACACTGGAAAATCAGGGTGATAGTGTTTTGAAGACCACTCTAATTAAATGCTGAGCTCTTTGATGCAAGACCATCTGCAGACTCTGCTGCAGCTTCTGCTGGTCTCCAAAGGAGGGTGACCTGTTTGACACTGAAAGTGCTTCCATCTGCAGGGAAAATGGAGCTGCTTACTAGCAGACCTGACAACTGTGCCTTGGAGACCAATTTAAAGGGGACTGTCTTTGTTCAGAGACTTAAATTCTGGGAATCAAAGGGAAAAAAAATGAAAAGTGCTAATAATGAGCTCACAGAAAAAAAAAATATATATATATATATTTGCCTCCCACATATACACTCACTTGTGAGTGTGTGTATGAATGTAATATATTCCTTTGTTGATTACAAAGTAGCAAAGTATCAACCCTTTAGTCAGAGGTAGCCCTAAATTTTGTTCTTTATCTGTATATTGTGAAAAGACATCGTTGAAAGATCTTGTGCTATAATTATATAATGCAAATCTTATGCAAGCTTGGTGGATTATATACCAAGTTAGTATTCACTGGTGAGAAATCATTTAGTATGTATAGGCAGCGGGCTAAGACTACAGGAGCTGCACAGATCAGCAACAAATCATCTTTCTTTTCTGCACAGTATAAAATGATTAGAATAGATTGATGATGATGCTGTACATAAACCACATTTCCCTAATTTTCTTCTGGAACAAAGTGTAGAATATGTAAATACACACTGAAACACATTAATAGTCTGGATATAATACTATGTATGAGCATCTCAACACATTTATACAACTCCATCCTCACGAGATGATAAATTGCTTTATTAAGGGACTGTGGTTATTATTTTGTTGTGTTTTATACTGTGTATTTCCACGGTGTTTTAAGCAGCATATTGAAAAGAGAAAATCCTCCCTCTAAGCGGAAAATAAATTCCATAATTAATGGATATGGGTCTGTGTACTTCTAAGGATAGGCAGATAATTTAAAAAATAAACATATGCTTAAAATATACTTTTAATATTCATGGTCACTTAACATAGTGTATAATGTTCAAATTATGTTAATTTTTACTGAGTTTAACTTAACTAAGAAGTACTGATTTACTTCTACCTTTGAAAAATAGACTAGTACAAAAGATAATTTCTAGTATTTAGAAAACAAAGGAAGATAAGGAAGAAGACAGCTATCAGAGAGAGGTGGAGAATACATGAGGAAGAGTCGAATAAACAGGAAAGAATAAGAAATAAAAAGAGCAGAGACAGAAAATAGGAATTGTGTAATTACAGCACAAGATCTTTCAATGATGTCTTTTCACAGTATACAGATAAATGTAAATAAAGAGGAAATCAACAGAAAAAAAGAAAAAATTAGCCAGATAGCAAAGAGGGAGAGAGGCAGAAGAGAAAAGGAATAGAGGAGCAGCAGATAAAACAGGAAGAGAGAAGGAGGGTTGGTGGGATGAGTGAAAAAGAAGGAGAGAATGGAAGGAAAGAAGAGAGAAAGAAGACAAAAGGAAGGAGGAAGGAAACTATATATACAGTGATGCCATAAAAGGACACAATCGAATCAAGTGGAAGGCCTAACTCTGTATAGTCCAAATGGGCAGATAACTTTTATTCATCACATTGAAGAAATATAACAAATCATGAAACTATTTCTGAGAAATCTAGATTTAACGTTAAAAGTGAATCAGCCTTAAATACGCTAATGCCATTCTTACAGCACATATAACTTTTGAAGAAAACTGCGAATTATAAACAAATCATTTTTAGTTTGAGATATAAAATATTTTATTTTTATGCTAAAATTTTTTCATCAGTGGGTAAACCTAGATCACTAATAAAAACTACATAAAATTTTGAGGTCAGAAAAACTGCCATTATTCAAAATTATAAGCATTTTTTTAGGATAAAAAATATCAGTTAACGTAGATTATACTTTGTCTAGGTAGAATTAATTGAATGAATCCTTTTAATTTTCCAAATGTAAGAAAGGAACTCACCTTCTCTTCTATAGTAGAATGTAAAAGAAAATAAATAGATTGTCAAGGTGCAAGTGAAAGGTTCTATAGGTGGATTGAGGTGACTGAGGTATCTATTTGCACTTTCAAATTCACATAATGGTGTAATGATTTGCTTGGGGGTATCTAAGAAATTGACCTTTCAACATTCAAAGCTATGAATACATTTCTGATGAACAGAGGTGACTACAATCGAAAACAGATTATAGTGAAGAACACTTGGAATGAGAAGCCCCTTAAATGATGAAGGAGGGAATGTTTGAGCTGGAAGCTCAGTCTTAGCACCAGGATCTAGCCCTTCAAAGAGGAGTCTCATTTTGTGTGGAGCTATGCCTATTACAGAATCCCTCCTGATAGGCATCCTGGCCTTCAGGAAATGGCTACATTAAGACGAACTGAGTAGCCAACCCCTATGAATTAGTAGTGGTAGCAATATAACTCTGAGGTACCACTGGATGATCATGACCAAGGCACCAAGGCTAGTCCTGCTGATAACAAACAAATTAGGGATACATGTGGAAAGCCAACACATGAAGAGGACTGAAAAGCATCCCTAAGAACTTTCACTGCCAGAGCTCTCCTCCTAGTAAAGGATGACAAAACCCATACTCACGAATGTTGTCACAACCATGGGACCTTATGCTTAGGTAACCCCAGGCCTGATTAGCTTATGCTGGGAAAGGTGGTAAAAAGACAAATGAGAGGTGGACAACAATTTAAGGAAGCAAACTAGTTTTCAGAGCACAGAACAGATTGTGGAAGGCTTTGGCGGATGGAGGTAAGAGGGGAATGAAGGAACGCAGTGTTGAGTCGGGGTAAGAACTGCAGAACAACAAGAGGATGGGAATGCAGGTGATCCTAGAGCTCTCTACGCAGGCCTTTGCAGTGTGTCCCAGCATAAGTCACCATGCAAACAGAATGCTTAGGAAAAATTATCCTAGCATATACGCCTGAACTTCCTGAAAATTTAGCAGTTCATGTATGTGCCTCAAAATCTGAGTATAGAAGTTATGACTTTAATTATGTGTCAGTGAAATCTGGACAGGTAGGTTATATCTCCATGAACATGTATGAATAAAATGTAGCCCTCAGTGTTAAATAATGAGTTTTTGTTTTACAGTATATTTTTGATATTATAATAATTTTAGAATTTTCTAATTATTAATATTCAATTTCAAACTCTTTGTGTTTTCATATGTATTTTCTAGACAGTATTTGGCTACATTTTAAATTTTTTCCCAATCTGACCACCTGTCATTTCTATACCCATCATAACTACTTAGAAGATGAAATTAAAGAAAATGTTTATTTTATGGTAGCAACTAAAAGAATCAAATAATTTCAAGTACAATTACTAAACAATGTACAATACCTATACAATGAAAACATTAAAATGCCATGAGATGTCATAAAAGAGACCTAACACCAAGTTTCTAGATATAAAACATAACTTATCTCAGAATTATTGTACAAATTTATATAATCACAACATCTATCTGTATCTATCTATCTATCTATCTATCTATCTATCTATCTATCTATCTATCTATCTATCAGTCATCTACTTACCTACTTAGCTACCTACCTGTCTGTCTATCTATCTGTCTATCTATCTAGGGAGAAACTAAGCTAACTGATTTTAAATTCCATGAGAAAAAGTATTAAAATGCAAAACATACATAAAGCTTTTAGAAAAATAAAGGTAGTTGAAACACAAAATTGTATAGTAGTTACTGCAGTGTACAAAGACAGCCCAGCAACCAGAGACAGAGCTAAATACTGTTAGAATTAGGTAACTGATAAACTTTATATATCAAATCACTGGGAAAAATAATGATTATGTAACAATTGTTATTGGAATGATTAGGTAGGCATCTTGGATGAAAATTCATTTAGATCCTCCATCACACTTTACCATATAGAGTCCTACATTACCTCAATACTAAACCTTTCCTTGTGTGAAAATGCTGACATTTCACTTGAAGTATCAGAGATAATACAGTAGAGACCAAGGTTACTCGCAAATGGGCCCTCAAGCCCTCCCTACCTACTTCCTCCAATCACTCACAGCTGTTTATATCAGGTGTCTCATCCATGATCTATTTTCTTCTGGACTCTTGACATCTTATGTTATCTACCTGCCCCTTGTCTGCGGATAATTCCCTATGGATCAAGGTCCTTTTGCATGTTTGATGTTCAGTGCTATTGTTTCCCTTACTATCCAGAAAACATCTAGCAAGACTCCATAGCTCCTAGCAATGTCCCAATTACATGACAATTGTTTAAAAAGCTAAATACACTTAAATTAGAAGGAGCATGTGACTGAGAGGCAAATTAATCTTTTAAGACAATATTTGAAGGAAATCCAAAAAGGGAGAGTATTGCAGTAAATTTGAGATATCTACTTTTCTTTGCCCCTACAGATGAGTGCCTCTTATAGCTCACTCAAATTTTGGTTTAGCTTTTTTAGCATGTGTCACACAAAATTAGAGGTGGATTTAGAGTATAGAAAAGTGCATTTTAACTTTAGTCAAAAAAATGAAGGAAACAGAAGAGCTTTTGCAGTTCAACATACCTGATTTGGTACAAGCCTGCTAAATGGTAGAAATGTGGTTAATCTCTACATCAATTTCTCTTCTAATATATATTCCGGAAGTGAATTTTAATAGTATGCAAGCGAACAGGGAGAGAGACCCAGAGTAATCCACCTGCTTCACCTGTTGTCATATATACTTATGTTCAAAGATAAGTAATAAAAAAAAAATCACAATGGTTTCCATGTATAAATAACCACTTTTATAAGTGGTTAAAATTATATTATTGATAATTTTGGAGAAAAAATATTTATGATTTATATGAATGGCAAAACAGGATTTATTAAATATTACATTATTTTATGATCTCAATGATGTAAAATATACATTTTTGTGAGAAAAAATACCTATTAAAAGTAGTTATATATGAATATACTAAGGGCTATTTATATATATATATATAAAAAATATATTTTCCTATATTGTCAAAGTGATGTGTCTTCCTTTTTTTACTGGTATTGGTACAGTATTTAGTTAATTTATTTAAACAACAGGTTTTATTTAGATTTAAATATTTTTTTCCAGTATTGTCTTATTTTCTTCTAAGATCCAAGGTTGCATTTGGTTGTCATGTTTCATTAGTCTCCTTCAAGCTGTGAGAGAGTTTATCATTCTTTCCTTTTTATTTTTTATTTATTTATTTTTTATTTTTTGAGGCAGGATCTTCCTCTGTCACCTAGGCTGGAGTGCAGTGGCATGATCATAGCTCACTGCAGCCTCGACTTCCCAGGCTCAATTGATCCTCCCACCTCAACCTCTTGAGTAGCTAGGACTACAAGCATGTGTGCCATGTCCAGATAATTTTTGTATTTTTTAGTAGAGATGGCTTTTGCCATGTTTCCCAGGCAGGTCTTGAACTCCTGGGCTCAAGTGATCTGCTCACTTCAGTCTCCCAAAGTGCTGAGATTACAGGTGTGAGCCACCACAACTGGTCTCTTTTCCTGTATTTAATGGCCTATGCATTTTTTGAAGAGTACTGGTCAAATATTCTGTTGAATGTTCCTCAATTTGTGTCTCTCAGATGTTTCCTCATGGTTAGTCTGGGATTATGTATTTTGGGGGTGAAAATACATATTTCACCACAGAGGTGAAATGTCCTCATTGCATCATAACAGTGGTTACAATGATAACATAACTTACTGCTGGCGATATTAACCTTGACCAATTGGATAAGTAGTGTATACCAGGTTCTTTCATTGTAAGGTTACTATTTTTCTCTTTTCATCTTCTATTAGAAGAGAATCAGTAAGTCCAGCCCACACTTGAAGGGGAGGTGAACTAAGCTCCACTTCCTGCAGAGGAGTATCAAAAATTTGTGGACATTTGTTAAAACCACTTCAGTGATAAATAAATGTGCAATTGCAGGGAGATAATTTGAATCTATGCAAATATCCTCCTTTTCCTTAAAGGTGTTTTTTTTTTTTTTTTAATAGTCTGAAAAAGAAAAAGCATTCCTCAACTACAAATCTCTGCAAAGAATAAATCACTGAATATTATATAACATATAGTTCCAGAGGCTTCCCCCTCCTTCTCTCTTTCTGTCTTCCTTAAAGGCACCCTAGAAAAGCTAAGTATGCTATTTTTATTATTTAAGATTTGTATCTTCCTCATTTTATAGGATGCCAGCAGCCATCCCATCTGGAAAGAAAAAAAAAGGGGGGGAGGGACTGTATTCTGTTCTTTTACTAAAGCTGAAGGATTTGGCAGTCTGCAGTTTTTTGAAAGGTTCCCAATATGTTTTTGATAATCTGCAAGTGTTTGAGAATAATTGACCTAGATTATGTTGCAGTTTACTTTATAAATGAATGTACGAGAGTTAAAAATTTCTTAAAATGAGATGACCTGAACAAAATATACTTTGAAAATTTCACCTTGAATCAGTGTAAGATTCAGAAACATATCCCAGCACTTTCAGAGGCCGAGATGGGTGGATCATCTAAGGTCAGGAGTTTGAGACCAGCCTGGCCAGCTGGCCAAGATGGTGAAACCCAGTCTCCACTGAAAATATAAAAAAATTAGTCGGGAGTGGTGGCAGGCGCCTGTAATTCCAGCTACTCGGGAGGCTGAGGCAGGAGAATTGCTTGAACCCAGAAGGCAGAAGTTGCAGTGAGTCGAGGTCATGCCACTGCACTCCAGCCTGAGCAACAAGAGCAAAACTCCATCTCAAAAAAAAAAAGAAAAGAAAGATTCAGAAAAATAAATCATTTCAAGCACTTGTGATTATTTCTGTCACAGACATGAGAATAACTATTATTGTAATTACTCTTTACTTTAGAACATATGGCCTAAAAATAACACAAGACTTCTTAAACTTAGGGTAAGCTGTAGTTTTATGTTATATTATTCTCAGATTTTCAGTAGGCTAGAGAAAATTCCTCAAAGAATTTATATCATTGTTCAAGTATCAACCTAGGAATATTTAAATATGATTCCCAGGGCCCGGCAGATACTTCAGAAATTTGTTATTGTGGTGGTTGGCAGTTGCAAATATAACCTGCCCACCACCACCATGCACACACCCCTGCTGCTGCCACTTTACCACCTAAAACTTTCTCAGCATGACAGAGATGACGTTTTAGGACTCCACAGAGTATGGAACAGAATCCTACTTCACAAATTACTTTTGCTTTTGGCAAGATATCATTTCACCAACCAGAGATGAAAAATATGGTTCCTAGACAACAGCCCAGTAGTTACTCGAAAGAATATTTGCATAATTTTGTTTTTGAATTTGCATAAAAATGAAATGCAGACCAGCATGCAATTCTCAAAAGGCCTCTAATCATCTTCTTAGTACATCTTTGCCAAGAATATTCTAAGTATCCATAGCAAGCTTAATTTTTTTGCTGGAACAGTGTTATTTATGAGTTCTAAGCTATGAGGAAATTATACAGACACTTTGACATTCATCATTTGGTGACTGGATGTGAAATACTATCCAGTGTAGCCATCCAGCATTTATATTTGGTTAAGTTGCTTAATATGTTTGCATTCACAAATAGAAACCAAGTTATTCTATGTTTCACATGAGTTGTTAAGATATGCTTAGCAATCATTAGCTGTATGTAATTCAACATTTAATTGGGACAATTATTATTGAAACTAACCCAGTATTCATAGAACAATCCAATTTGACTTTTTAAAAAGGAAATAAAAGTAAAAATAACATAACGTGATAACAGCTATATTGGTAGCTTTCCTTGTGATAAAACTGCTGCAATTTTATTAAGGTATTCAATGTTTGATTAACCCAAATAGTGTCACATTTCAGGTGTGGGGATAAATAGAATAGTGATAAATAGGCTAGGGATGATGAATCTAAACTTGTACATATTTCAAGGATGAAACTAAATTTAATGAAATCAATCTTTGTGTGCAAGGAATTGGGCATCACGCTCATAATGAGGAGAAGACATTGAAATTGAGTGAAATGTGGACCTGTTTAATCAGAGAATAGTAGAAAAATTTAGAGGGCTAAGATATCCAACTACCAAATTTCTAGGCAGGCATCACGCCTGAGCAGTGCTAGGCAGATAAACTGGATCTCTGGAGGTAAGGAAAAAAAAAAGAAAGAAACATTACTTGAAGCATTTGCTGATTTGTAAGTACTGACATGAAGGCCATTTCTGAGCTATCAATGTTATGTCATTGAACATGGGTAGTGAAAAATGATGCACAGAATCAACTCTTCCAAGCGGGTATGAGCCAGCTCCAAAATGCCTTTGCAAGAGTGACATTAGAACTCATCTTACCCCAGACGCTGAGAGGTTCCTGGGTCCCTTAAGTTGGATCTGAAGGGAATTCATATCCTGGAGGAGATCTTAATGCTGCTTATAATATACCTAATTGTTTTGTTCAATATTCTAACATATCTGTCTTCCACATACATCATTAATGCAGCTGTACTGTAAAGATTTTGTGAGGTAAATGGTTTTATATATATCTGAAAAGTCCAGAATTTGGAAAGAAATGCTTTCAAAACATTTTAAGTTCTAAGTGAAAGAGGTAAACTGAAGATGAACCAGTGGTATATGTTCAAAAAACATAGTTATATCACTCATTGGATAAAATTCTTTTATGGTTTCTGTTGCATTCAGAACTCTCATGATTTGATAACACTGACTCACTGGTTTTGTATCTATCCTTTTGTATCTTTTATTTTGCAACACTGTAGTTGTCTATTTTAATTTCTCCCCAATGGGTAGAAGCTATGCTGTCCACTATACTTTCTGCCTAGTGCCTCCTGCAGTGCCTAGAACAAAATACATTTTCAATTCAATAAAAGTTTTAATATATATTTCATTTGCTAATGATCTGACTGAAAAGTTAAGAAGGATTTAAAACTCTTCCTGTTTCTTCTGAAATTAATTAAATTCTAAAGTGTAACTACGATTTAAAGGAAGATAAGTTGTAACACTTTATCACCATTTGTTGAAAAGGGTGAGAAACAGCCGGGCACTGTGGCTCAGGCCTATAATTCCAGCACTTTGGGAGGCCGAGGTGGGTGGATCATCAGGTCAGGAGTTTGAGACCAGCCTGACCAACGTGGTGAAACTCCATCTCTACCAAAAATATAAAAATTAGCTGGGTTTGGTGGTGTACACCTGTAATCCCAACTCCTTCGGAGGCTGGGGCAGGAGAATCGCTTAAACCTGGGAGGCAGAGGTTGCAGTGAGCAGAGATTGTGCCACTGCATTCCAGCCTGGCCTGGGTGACAGAGCAAGACTCAGTCTCAAAAAACAAAAAAAAAAGTGTGAGAAATATTATATAGGCAAGTTATATTTACAGTTTTAGAGGTGTATTGTTACTGTTTTACCAGAGAGCCTTGGAACTTAAGGCCAAATATGTTTTAAGAGTGTGTGTTGTATTGTTTTCTCTTTCACTGGTGGTTTTGTTTCTGTTGCTCTTGTCATTCTTTGTGGCATAGACTTTACTTCTTGTAAAATTTTAGTTATCATCTTCCTCCTCTATATATAAAGCAGTATTCTGTTAGGATAATAGTTTGGATAATAAAACTACATTTTCTATCTTAGATTATTGTTTCATTCATTAGATCACTTAATTACTCAGACTAACTTTAAATAATATTTCCCTAGTTTTGCTGAAAATATAGTAAAAATAAGAATGCATGAGATGCTATATTCACAAATTTTAAAAAATTCTAAACACATTCAGACTTCAGTAAGCAAAGTATATGAGGCCAACTTTGGGCTCATAGATGTGACAGGAATGAGGTGCTAGAGAATAGTTAAGACAGAAATGGATGCTGGAACTTAGAATCTTTCATTCAGATTTCTTTAAAGGAAGTTATTTTTGAAAAGCAAAATACATCACACTAAGAGTAATACTAAATAAGTCTAGCTTGATTTATTTTATAATAGTAAAGGCCAAGCATTGGAATAATTACTGCTAATTTTCCTGGTATAAGTTTATGTTTTGCCTTAAGGAAAATAAAAATAATTCACCTCTTGTTCATTTGAAGAACAACCATTTATTGTCTATGATGTGCAAGGTATTATATTATGAACTGAAACGATACACCAATAAAATTATTTAAATTTAGTCGCTGCTTACAAGAAAGTCTTCGTCAAGTAAGAACTAAACAAAATGATGTGATATGTGGAAGATGCTATAAGAGTGGTGGCCATTCAATAATATGTTAGTGCAAATGATATAGATGTAATCATTCCACAATGCCTATGTACTTCAAAACCTCTTGCTATATATGGTGCATATGATAAATACATACAATTGCATTGCCAGTATTAAAAATAAATAATTTAAAAACAAATTTGAAACTTATTATCTTAATTGGCCATTGACAGCTGACAGGGCCAGGTGAAGAAACACAGGTATTTGTGCTTGAACTTGAGCAATGTATAAACATTGCTCTCCCCCCAACTTTGCCTCCTCCCAGTTTTGTGCCCCTGGAAAACATTTATACATCAGTCAAGTTCCAGCAACTCAAAGAAAAAACAGTCCAGAAAAATTAAATAACAAAAACATGAATTAAATAAGTGTGAGAATTATCATGAGTCACTACAAAAGAAGCAAGAATTGTGCATTGTCTATATCTGAAGGGTGTCATCTGCCACTTTAGACTTGGTGTTTATTTCCAGACAGTGGGCTTCTAAAGTGACTGGTGTAATCAGAGCTGTGATTTAGAAAGATAATGGACAGCAAGGTGGAGGATAAGTTCAGAGAAGTTTGGAGACTTAGTCAGTATGAGACCTGATGAGGGTTCAGGTTCTAAGTGACAAGAGTAATGATGAAGAGTGTAAAGAATGAAAAGATTTTTTGAAATACTATTAAATAAGGCTTTATAATTGACTAGATAAGAGGTAATAATGGGGACAAATCAAGGATAGCTTTACAGTTTCTATCAGGAAAAGAACGCAAAAAGTTGAGAGAACTAGAAGGCACTAGCCATGTAAAACTGGGAGGAATTTGGAAATTTTCAGGTCAATGGTAATCTGAGAAGCTTTGTTAAAAGGTACAAATGACCTCCCAAGCCATCATGGACACCATGCCTCTGTGACTCTCTTTACTGTGTTATTTCTGTCTATAATGCCAACCCCTCTTCACAGCTAAAATTACCGAGCAGTCGAAGTCTAGCTTCAATGTTACTGCTTAGGGTGACAATCACGGTTTACTGAGAGACAACTGCTGTGGATGGAGGAATAATTCCAGGCTTTAAAATCAGACGAGCCTGGGATCTCATCCCAGCTCCTGCTACTTACCAGCCTTGTAACTTTTAGTAAGTCACCTCTCTGCTTCCACTGTTCCTTCTGTACATACTTCATACGAAATGTGTAAGGCATAAGTTAGGTAATGCATGTGACTGACTTACCATTGCATTACAGACTCATCTACCTTTTCGTAGGACAGAGAGTAATTTCTGAAGACAAAGTTTTAAGAACTTTATAGTTATTAACTCACAAGGCCTCCTATGAAATGCAGAACACAGCTAATACATGAAGGCTGGCTTCAGATGCAAAAGTGGTGCTTTTAGTATCTGTTTTAACTGAAGGAGTAAAAAAATATATTTTCAGATTAAATCACTGTTTATTAGAAATCTTGGACTCTAACTTTAAATAGAGTCCAATGGTTAAATTTGATTCTGTTTGGATTCTATTGTGTTTCTTAACTTCTAAATGGTACAGCTATCCTTTACAGCCTTTCAAATTATAGTTTTAAATCACCCAAATTATTGAGAACACAATGTGTTCTAGATTAATTGTATTTTTTTCTATCCTAATTGAAGCAACCCTTTTATTTTTTATTTAAATAAACATTTTATGGATGGTTCACTTACGGAACTCTGTTTTGTTACTGAGGTAATTTAATGAGTATCTTACAAAAGTTTCCCACTTTTCTTTTTATAGTGTGGAGGCAATAAGACCATCATAAAGCCAGAACAAAAATACTTCTTTTTTGGAAGTATTTTATGGGTATGTTATTATAGTTTTGCTGTCACACTGGGATGTGAAAAATAAAGTATTCCACATCAAGTCCCTCAGTGAGTACAAATGGTTTCCTTTGCAAATAATAAATTCCAAAGAAAATATTTGAACTTTATTTGCCCCTCATGCCTTGGCCCTGATTTGTGCCTATTGGGAAAAAAAGAACAAAACAAAAGGAAAAACCTTCATTCCAAACACATCAATGTCATCTCTGACTCCTGCCTTCCAGTGGAAGCATTCATTGTGGAATCCTTGGCAGATAGCATAATGCCTGGCACATAGTAGATTTCGATAATATTTATAAATAGATGTATGAATGAATAAAAGCATTAATGAACATTCACATATTTCCATGTTCTTAACTAAAGCTCTTCACTGGAGAATAAACAGCCATGATCTACCCTTCTTAGGCCATATTTCTATGAAACAAAATAGTTTTTAAAATAAAAAATCAAGCCAGACACAGTGGCTCATACCTGTAATCCCAGCTTCTGGGGAGGCTGAGGTGAAAGGCTTGCTTAAGCCCAAGAATTCAAGACTGTAGTCACCTATGATCATGCCACTGCACTCCAGCCTGGGTGTCACAGTGAGAATCCATGTCTAAAAAATATATCAACAAATAACATTTACCATCATAAAATGAATACACTTAAATTATTTTTACATTGGAATATTTATTAAGTGATAAAAAGTCATGTTGTGGAATAGCATTTAATGACCTCATAAAATGTACACATCAGGTTTTTAGGCTTAAAAACAAATGACAAACAATCATTTTATAAGTATGTAAGGACTATAACTGGAAGGGCACTATAGGTAACAAAATTATGAGCAATTTTAGTTTTAAGAAATAAATTGTATATTCTAAATGCTTTATAATAAACAGGAATCATTACTGTATTAATTCACTCATTTGACATATTACTGAGCAGCTACGGTATATAGCAACTCCATACAGAGCTACTAAGCACTCATATAGAGATTCCTCAGTATACCCAATAAACTGGATCCTCGAATTTATCATTTAAAAGTTTTAAATGGTCAGATACTATCGTATCCCTGCCATATTTAGAAATACTTTACACACATGCAAACAAAACATGTATACACTTAAAATACCAGTGCTGAAACGTTGGCAAAAAAATAATGAAAAATTTCTAGTGAAATGAAACTTGGTACTCTGTCCTTAGAAAAAATATAATAATATATTTGGAGAGTCATAAACATATGTGTAATTTATGGTTCATTTATCTAACTGCAAAGATGCCATAAGCAATGATTTAAATGAAGAAACACTGAGTGCATTAAGATATTTATTGTGTTTCATAATGAGAAAATACTTTATAAAAAGCAAATTGGCCAGGCACTGTGGCTCAAGCCTGTAATTCCAGCACTTTGGGAGGCCAAGGCAGGCGGATTGCGAGGTCATCCTGGCTAACAACGTGAAACCACGTCTCTACTAAAAATACAAAAAATTAGCTGGGCGTGGTGGTGGGCGCCTGTAGTCTCAGCTACTCAGGAGGCTGAGGCAGGAGAATGGTGTGAACCCGGGAGGCGGAGCTTGTAGTGAGCCAAGATGGCGCCACTGCACTCCAGCCTGGGGGACGTAGCAAGACTCCATCTCAAAAGACAAAAAACAAAAAACAAAAAAACAAAAAAAAGGAGGAATTTATATACATACTTAAACTTTTAAAAAACACTTAAAAGTAGAAAGAAGGAAACAATGTTGTCACTAGTAATACCTCCCAAAGACCACATTTAAAATATTAATTCAAGTTAAATGCAGTGACATTACAGAGTGCAACATTGTTTATAATTTGTATATTTCAATAATCCATTTTACCTCCACTTGCAATAAGAGGCTTGCTATCTGTATCAGCGGTCCCCAATCTTTTTGGCAACAGGGACTGGTTTTGTGGAAGGCAATTTTTCCACGGACCAGGGGCGGGTTGGGGGATGGTTTGGGGATGATTCAAGCACATTACATTTATTGTACACTTTATTTATATTATTACACTGTAACATATAATTTCATGAAATAATTATACAACTCAACACAGAATCAGTGGGAGCCCTGAGTTTGTTTTCCTA
This sequence comes from Colobus angolensis palliatus, assembly GCF_000951035.1. NCBI lineage: Eukaryota > Metazoa > Chordata > Mammalia > Primates > Cercopithecidae > Colobus > Colobus angolensis. The sequence goes on from NW_012111364.1 coordinate 3,112,099, forward strand.
CAACTAGATGGTCCCTTCTGGTGGTGATGGAAGACAGTGACAGATCATCAGGCATTAGATTCTCATAAGGAGCATGCAAACTAGATCCCTTGCATGCACAGTTCCCAATAGGATTCAAGCTCCTAAGAGAAACTAATGCCTCCACTGATCTGACAGGAGGTGGAGCTCAGGCAGTAAAGTGGTTGTCAGTACAGCTGAAACTTCGCTCCCTTGCCTGCTGCTCACCACTTGCTATGTGGCCATGTTCCTAACAGGCAACAAACCAGTGCTGGATCGTGGTCTGGGGATTGGAGACCACTGATCTATATAACAAATAATTTGTCACGCATTTCCTCTACCTGAAATCGTTTTAATTCCTTAAAGTGCAATCAAGGTGAGGCTACAACACACCCACTCTCTAATGTCACTTATAACCAGCCCCTTACCCACAACTGACTCCCAAATACACTTAACTAACACCCATTCTCCAATACTTCCAGGCATGCCCTCTCATGAGGATGTCTCTTGGACTCTTGGTCTTCATTCATTTTCCCTTATCTATTATCTCCATCCATTTGCTGAACACTTATTCCTCTTTAAAGAAGTAGCTAAAATGTCAATTCATTGGTAAAGCTTTTAAAAGTTCTGAGAGTAAGGTTCAATTTTTCTTTTTTATACTTTTTACTTGCACTTGCTGCATTTCTTTTGTTTTTATGGTTAGTCCTGTATGTATTATTCTCTCCATTTAGACTGTAAATCTTTCAATGTAGGGTTTGTGTTTCTAATGTCACATCCCTCAAAAAAAAAAAAAAAAACCCTCAAAAAAAAAAAAAAAAAAAAGCAAGCACATATTATTCCTCCTGAGAACGTCATGTTTATTAAATTAACTCCATTCGATATTGGTGCAAGCCTCTGTAAACACCCTTCCCCCAGGAACAGTAGAGCTCAAGAGTTGATGTGGGAATATCTGATTTCATACAATTTGAGCTGTGCTACAAAATATTTTTTTTTTAAATTACGTACTCAAAGTCCAAATCACATTTTGTTTTAATAAAGTATAACTTTATGATATAATCATTTCTGTAAATTTTTATAGATAATATAAGACTTGTGATCTGCAGTTTTAATTTCATACTTAACAAGCATTACTTTAAATATGGTATTTCTAGATTTTCTTTGTCCAACTTCATGCTCACTTTGGGTGAGCTCATTCTAGCCTATGACTTAAATATCATCTGTGAATGAATATTTCTAGTTTTGGTAGGGCTAGAATTCCAGACTAACATATACACTAAGTGACATAGCCTCAAAGAAATCAAATGAGCATTTAAACTGTTGCCCAAAAATTCAGATCTTAAATTCAGATCTTACCAACTCTTTTATCAGGGTCAGAAAATGGCTCATGTAGTCATGATGAAATTGTCTGAATACAGGCTTTTGATATTTTCTGTCACTTGTTCTGACCCTTTTACTATTGCCACTGTTGATGCACCTACTAATGTTGTGAAGAAGTATATCTTCCACTTCTCCCTAAACGACTCATGAGCATCTCATAGCTGCTATGTTATTGGCACCCAATAAAGTTATCCAGGGCACTGTGATCCTACTGTACCTTCTATAAAATGTGCTTCTTCTGCTTCCTGCCAGTTACCTGTGCCACCATGTTGTCAGCTAGCATCACTGAAGTCGTAAGCCCTACGTTTATCGTTCAGAATTGAATTTTATCTCAAGGTGGATTTCAAATTATTATTTCAAACTCCATTAAATTATGCTTTCAGATCAGGCATGGTGGCTCACGCCTGTAATCCCAGCACTTTGGGAGACCAAGTTGGGTGGATCACGAGGTCAGGAGATCGAGACCATCCT
>NW_012111364.1:3114088-3129614 GCF_000951035.1 Colobus angolensis palliatus
ATAGCATTTTAATAATTTTCTTTAATAATATCACATACTGGCATTCTTTTTAAAGATTATCATAAATAATGTAAGCTAAGCTTCTTTTTACCTAGATTAGATAATTATGTTATCTAATTTGAACCTTTTCAGTCAAAACTAATATTAACTGAATTAAATATTTGATCTGATTAATAGCACCTTTTTTTTTTTTTTTTTTTTTGAGAGAGGGCCTCACTCTGTCACCCAGGCTGGAGTGCAGTGATATGATCTTGGCTCACTGCAGCCTGGACCTCCCAGGCTCAAGAGATTCTTCCGTCTCTGTCTTCTCAGTAGCTGGTACTGCAGGCCTGTACCACCATGCCCAGAAGCTCAAGGCATTCACCTATTTTGGCCTCCCAAATTACTAGGATTACAGATGTGAGCCACAATGCCCAGCCACTTGTTTATTTTAAAATGTACATTTTGACTGTATGACAAAAGATTTTTGTTTATCTAATCAAAATCTTATGTATTAAATTCCTTTTATAATGCCATCTGATTAGGAATTATTCCCTCATTTTAGGCTTTATAACATACGTAATATGACTTAAAAAAATCTATCATGCATTTTTAGGTTTGTTGACTGACTACCTACGCTTTAATTTACTTTCTCCCTAATGCCCACTGAAATGACAGAGAAAGCAATCATAGAAAAATAAGAAAAGATGCCTTCAGAGGGCAAGGATTATTAAAGAATTTTTTAAGATATTGAGCAGATGGGATTTAATTAGAAAAGAAACCCCACAGAGGTGAGCAACTGACAACTCAATAGGGACTTCTGAAAAAAGAGTTTTCCAAGTAGAACACCAGAAAACTCCCCAGGATCAGAAAAAATCCGGCTTGGAAGGCAGAGCAGTCCCTGGGGCAATTGGCAAAGTAATTAATTGAAGTGCTACAGAACTGCTGTGATGGGATACAGGTCTCAGGCACAAGCTAGCAAGCTCTAAATTAAGTGGAGAACCTGCCTTAGGGGACTCCCAAGGTAAGCTTGGTGGCAGGAAGAGAAGTAGGGCAGTGCCCTCCTCAACTTTCAATGACAAAGTATACATTGAGACCCCTCAAAGGGATCACTGAGACAGAATGAACAGTCTCTACATAAAACAAACATTCTGATAGAAAACGTGGTAAATATATTTAGAAATTTGGATGAGAAAACACATTACAATCTTAATACAAATTCCAGAAGTCATGAGGAAAAAGTGGCATATTTGACCACATAATTATTGATATGGTTTGGCTGTGTCCCCACCCAAATCTCATCTTGAATTGTAGCTCCCATAATTCCCACGTGTTGTGGGAGGGACCTGGTGGGAGATCAATGAACTATGGGGGCGGCTTCCACCATACTGTTCTTATAGTAGTAAGTCTCACAAGATCTGACGGTTTTATAAGGAGAAACCCCTTTAGCTTGGTTCTCATTCTCTCTGTTGCCTGCTGTCATGTAAGAGATGTCTTTTGCCTTCTGCCATGATTGTGAGGCCTCCCCAGCCACATGGAACTGTGAGTCTATTAAACATCTTTTTCTTTATAATTTACCTAGTCTTAGGTATGTCTTTATCGGCAGCATGAAAATGGACTAATACAACAATCTTTACCTTCATATTGAACACATGTATTATAAAAACGGTAAGACACATGAAAGCATGAGGAAATATATATATTACATGTAACAGACAAAGTATGATCTTCCTAATACATAAAAACTACTCTAAATCAGTGAGAAAAAGATAATCCAATAGAAAAATGTCATACGAGTAAGTTAACTGACAAATTTTAAATTAACATAGGTATTTTCAAAATTATCCATGATAAAAGTAATGCAAGTAAAAATAATGCATTGCCTTGTCAAACTTAAAAAAATATATATTTAAAATACACAGTGTCAGAAAAGTTGCGAGGAAAGTAACACTCTCATTTACTCTTGAGTGTAAGCTGATTTAAACTTTTTGGAGAACAATTTGACAGGATTTACCAAAATTTAGCATTGTGAGTAAAAGTTTAACAAAACCCATTCACTTCTGCAGGAAGAGTGCACCTTGCGTTCAGTTAAATCTATAGCTCTCTTTCATTGGAAATGCTATAAAGGTAAAACATCAGCAGTGTTTTCAAGCCAATTCGCTCATTGTAAAAATAGCTCTCATTGATGAAATGCCTCTAGATTGGTAGAATTATAGATAGTGAGAAGCCATCTGCATGTTGTAACTCTCCTTGAAGGAAAACATCTGAGTCTGATCCTGGTAAACTGGGTTTCGTATCTTAGATCCTTAGAAGGAATATGATACTAAGTGATATGGTTTGGCTGCATCCCCACCCAAAATCTCTTCTTGATTGTAATCCCCATAATCCCCACATGTCAAGGAGAGACCAGGTGGAGGTAATTTAATCATGTTGATCTCACGATGGTGAGTTCTCACAAGATCTGATTTCTTTGTTTTTGTTTGTTTTGTTTTGTTTTTTTCTTCTTCTGCAATCTCACTGTCACCCAGGCTGGAGTGCAGTGGCCCGATCTTGGCTCACTGCAACATCCGCCTCCCGGGTTCAAGTGATTCTCCTGCCTCAGCCTCCTGAGTAGGTGGGACTACAGGCGCATGTCACCATGCCCGGCTAATTTTTGTATTTTTAGTAGAGATGGGGTTTCACCATGTTGGCCAGGCTGGTCTTGAACTCCTGACCTAGTGATCTGCCCGCCTTGGCCTTCCAAAGTACTGGGATTACAGACATGAGCCACCGCACCCGGCTGAGATCTGATGGTTTTATAAATGTGTGCTACTTCCTCCCGCATTATCTTCTTTGTGCTGCTTTGTGAAGAAGGTGCCTTGTTTCTTTTTTCCCTTCTGCCATGATTGTAAGTTTTCTGAGGCCTCTCCAACCATGCCGAACTGTGAGTCAATTAACCGTCTTTTGGTTATAAATTACCCAGTCTGTGGCAGTTCTTTATATCAGTGTGAAAACGGACTAATACATTAAGTGTGACCCATAGTAATCTTATAAGTCTGAAAGTTTAGGGAGGCCTATTCATATGGAACAATTAATCTAAAGTTCTGCTCAGGAAAATAATTAACAGTGTAAGAGAAAATATATGGAGTGTGGGAAAAAGTATTTTGCAAGCCATATATCTGATGAAACGATAATATGCAAAATATGTCAGAGCTCAAACAACTCAACAGCAAGAAAACAAAACACTCAAACAAAAAATGGGCAAGAGACCTGAATAGACACTTCTCAAAAGAAGACATACAAATGGCCAGCAGATAGATGAAAAAATGTTCGACATCACCAGTCATTATGGGAATGCAAGTTAAAACCACAATGACATATCATCTGACACCCTTAAGGGTAAGTATTATCAAAAAGACAAAAGATAACAAGTGTTGGTGAGAATGTGGAGGAAAGGAGTCCCTTGTACACCGTTCATGGGAATGTAAATTAGTACAGCCTTTATGGAAAACTGTATGAAGTTTCAAAAAAAAAAAAACTAACTAAAAATGAAATGACTGTATTATTTAGCAATCCCACTTTTGTTTTTTTACACAATACATTTGAAATCAGATTGTCAAAGAAATGTCTGCACTCCCATGTGCATCACATCACTATTTACAATAGCACGTGAACCAGCCAATAGCCAAAGAATCAACCTAAGTGTTCATCAACAGGTGAATGTATAAAGAAAAAGCATATATATATATATACACAATGGAATACTATGCAGCCTTAAAAAGAAGAAAATTCCACAACTTGTGGCAACATAGCTACAATTAGAAAATATTATGCTAAGTGAAATAAGCCAGGTACAGAAGACAAATACTCGTGTTTTCACATACAGATGGAATGTAAAACAATCAAACTCATAGAAGCAGGGAGTAGAATGGTGGTTATAGGATGAGGGAATGAGATGATGGTCAAAAAGTACAAAATTTCAATCAGACAGAAGAAAAATTGTTTTTAGTTCTATTACACAACATGGTAAAAAGACAGTTAATAATAGAATGTTGTACATTTCAAAATTGCTAAGAAGGTAATTTTTTTTTTTTTTTTTAAGATAGAGTATCACTCTGTTGCCCAAGCTGGAGTGCAGTGGTGTGATCTCAGCTCACTGCAAGCTCCACCTCCCGAGTTCACGCCATTCTCCGGCCTCAGCCTCCTGAGTAGCTGGGACTACAGGTGCCCGCTACCACACCAGGCTAATTTTTTGTATTTTTAGTAGAGATGGGGTTTCACTGTGTTAGCCAGGATGGTCTCAATCTCCTAACTTCGTGATCTGCCTGCCTCAGTCTCCCAAAGTGCTGGGATTACGGACGTGAGCCACCGCGTCTGGCCTAAATGTTTTCTTTACCACAAAAAATTTTAGGTATTCGACATGATTACTATATTAACTAGCTTGATTTAATTATTCCATGTTGTTTTCATGAAGCATAACATGACTTTGTATCTCAGAAATTTATGTAATTATAAATTGTCAATTTATAATAAAAAAGACCTCTGGTGGGCACTGGAACTTGCGTAAGTCACTTAAATTTGTTTAACATAAATAAAAATACCAACATACACATAGTAATATATTCTTATTATAAATATAAAGGTATTATAAACATCCAGAAACAGCAGAGCTGATAATTATATTTTTATTACCTATGCCATGTAATATTTTCTACACCCTAAATAGAATGAGGTAGACTTGTTTTACCAAAATGGGAGGAGTCCCAAGTTATATTGTTGATTGAAAAGAATACCCTGCAAAACAATATGCATTATTTTTGATATGTGTATATATTTTTCATTCTCTTTTAGGACCTAGGAAGTTCTGAGCACTGACTGGTTTGACTGGTCCCCTAACCACATTTTTCATCTATGAATTTCAATCTTTCAGGAAACTAGACCTTGCTTTTCTACTCCTACCTCATGTGTATGTCTTTCTATAAATGACTTAACTAATATAATCTTGGAGAAACTCTACTGATGATACGTATTCTGTCACTCACAAATGAATCTCTCAGTCAGCTGTGGCTACACATTGTGACAGTTAGTGAGCTTTTAAAAAAATACCAATACTAATGTCAGCAAGATAGTTAGATAGGAGGTCTCCAACCCTCATCCCCCTACAGAACCAATGATTTGGTAACCATCCAAAGACAAAAATGTCTTTCTGGGAGCTTTGCACTCCAGGTAAATGGTTATCTCTGGTATGAAGAATGGAAAACAGAACTATTAAATACAATTACAATTTGTTGGAGATAAGCAATATAAAAAGTATAAATTGTTGACATTGAAAAATCAAAATGTAGGGGAGAGTGGAGTTAAAATGTAGTTTTCTCAGTTGTCTTTCTTTGCAATCACACAACTTTTTCCAGTATAAAATAACTTAAAATTATAGAATGTTTTTGTGAGCCTCATGGTATCCACAAGACAAAAATCTACAATACACTAAACATAAAAAGCAAAGAATCAAAACATACTACTAGAGGAAATCACTTAACCACAGAGGAAGACTATATGAGAGGAAAAACGGATCTACAAAGTAACTAGAAGACAGGTAACAAAATCACATCAGTAAACCCTCACCTATCAACAATGACCTTGACTGTAAAAGGATTGAATTATCTAATTAAAAGACAGAGTGGAAAAAAATGAATTTTAAAAAGTCCCAACTATATGCTGACTACAAGAAACTCATTTCATATGAAAAGATATGTATATGCTAAAAGTGAAGGGATGGAAAAATTATTCTATGCAAATGCAAACCAAAACAGAGTAGGAGTAGTTGTACTTGTATCAGATAAGATAGACTTTAAGCAAAAACTGCCAAAAGGGATAATGAAGGCCATTACATAATAATAAAAGGATCAATAGAGCAAAAGGATATAACAATTATAAATATATGTACACCCAACATCAGAGCACCTAAATCTAAGAAGCAAATATTAATAGACTTAAAGGAAGAGATAGACTACAATACAATAACAGATGAGGACTTCAACACCACAACTTCAGCAATGGAAAGATTATCTAGACAAAAAAAAATCAAGAATGAAACATCAGGGTAAAACTTCACTCTAGAATAAAGGGACGTGAAAGTTATTTACAAGATCTTCTATCCAATAGCTTCAGAATACACATTCTTCTTAACTACCCATGGAACGTTCTGCAGAATAGATTGTACATTAGGCCACAAATCAAGTCTTAGGAAATTAAAAAAGATAAAGCTATCAAATATGTTTTCTGAACATAATGGAATTAAACTAGAAATCAATAAGTGGGAATACTTTGTAAACTAAAATATATGGAATTAAATTATATACTCCAGAAAATGCAAAGGCTCAATGATGGCGTTTAAAAGAAAATATATAAATGTATTGAGACAAATGAAAATAGAAACACAACATACTCAAACCTACGATATAGCAAAAGCAGTGCTAATGGGAAAGTTTATAGCATCAACAAATGAGAAATATCTCAAATAAACTACCCAACGTTACACCTCAAGACATTGGAAAAATGCCCAAAATTAGTAGAAGAAAATTAGTAATAATAGATTATAGTAGAAATAAAGAAAATAGAGACTGTAATGGTACAAAAGAGCAATTAAATGAAGACTTAGATTGTTAAAAATATTAACATAATTGACAAACCTTTAACTAAACTAAGAAAAAAAGAGATGACCCAAATAAATTCAGATGAAAAAGAAGACATTGCAACTGTAACTACAAAAACACAAAAGATCACTAGAGACTATTATGAACACTTACCTGTATGCCAAAAAATTAGGAAACTTAAAAGAAATTGGTAAATTCCTGGACACATACAACCTACCATGACTGAAGAAAAAATAGAACACCCACCCAAACAGACCAATAATAAGTAATAAAAAGTATCCCATACAACAAAAGCCCAATACCTGATGGCTACATTGCAAAATTCTAAAAAACATTTAAAGAACTAATGTCAATTCTTCTCAAGCTATTTGGAAGGAAGGAAGGAAGGAAAGAAGGAAAGAAGGAAGGAAGGAAGGAAGGAAGGAAGGAAGGAAGGAAGGAAGGAAGGAAGGAAGGAAGGAAGGAAGGAAGGAAGGAAGGAAGGAAGGAAGGAAGGAAGGAAGGAAGGAAGGAAAAATGAATTGAATTCTTCCAAACTCATTCTATGAGGCCAGCACTACTCCAACACCAAAACCAGACAAGGACACAAATGAAAAATGAAAGCTATAGGCCAATATCCCTAATGAACATAGATGCAAAAATCCTCAATAAAATATTAGCAACTTGAATCCAACAGCATACCAAAAAGATTATTCACCATGAGGTTCAAGGATGGTTCAATATACAAAATTCATAAACATGATATATCACATTAACGGAATGAAGAACAAAGCCAGACGATTAAACCAATAGACACAGTAAAAACATTCCATAAACTTCTATATCCCTTTGTGATAAAAACTCTAAATAAATTAGTTGTAGAGGGAACATACCGCTACACAATAAAGGCCATACATAACAAACCCATACCTAACATATTGAATGGGGAAAAGTTCAAAGTTTTTTCTCTAAAATCTGCAACTAGACAAGGATGTGCACTTTGACCACTTCTATTCACTATAGTACTGGAAGTCCTAGCTACAGCAGTTACAGCAGAGAAAGCAATAAAGGACATCCAAACAGGAAAGGGCAGATAATGTGATATTATATCTAGAAAACCCTACAGATACACCAAAACATGTTAGAACTAATAAGTCCAGTCAAGTTGCAGCATACAAAATCAACATACAAACATTTATGCCATTTCTATATGCCAATGGCAAACTCTGAAAATGAAATCAAGAAATTCCATTTACAATGACTACAAAAAAAAAAAAATGCTTAGGAGTAGATTCAACCAAGGAAGTTAAATGATCGCCACACTAAAAACTGAAACATTGATAAAAGAAATTGAGAACACTAATAAGTGAAAATATATCCTTTATTTACTTATTGGAAGAATTAATATTCATAACATGTCCATACTACCCAACATAGTCTACAGATTCAATGTAATCTCTATCAAAATACCAATGACATTCTTCACAGAAATAGAAAAAAAATCCACAATTTTTTATGGAACCACTAAAGACCCAGATAGTCAAAATAGTCTTGATCAAAAAAGAACAAAGCTAGAGACATTACACTTACTACTTGACTTAAAAGTATACTACAAAACAGTAGTAACCCAAGCAGCAAGGTATTGTCATAAAGACAGACACACAGACCAATGGAACAGAACAAGGAAACTGGAAATAAATTCACTCATTTACAACAAACTAACTTTCAACAAAGGCACCGAGAACACAGAATGGGGAAAGGGCAGTCTCTTTCATAAATGTGATGGGAAAACTGAATGTCCACATGCTAAGAATGAAACTAGACATCTGTCTCTCTCTACTTACAAAAATTGACTCAAGATAGATTAAAGATTACATGTAGACCTGAATCTATGAAAGAAACAGACTAGAAGAAAACAGGAGAAATGCTTCATGACATTGGTGTGAGCAAGAGTTGTGTGTTTTTTTTTTTTTTAGTAAGACCTCAAAATTATAGGCAACAAAAGTAAAAATAGTCAAATGGGATTTATATCAAACTAGATAGTGTCTGGGCAATAAAAATAAGAACCTATAGAAAGGGAGAAAATATTCACAAACTATGCATCTGACAGACGGCTACTAACCAGAATATATCAGAAGCATGAAAAACTCAATAACAAAAGAACAAATAATCTAAAGAATGGGCAGATGCTCTGAATAGACATTTATCAAAAATAAAACATATGAATAGCCAACAGGTATATTTGAAAATGCTCAACATCACTAATCAGAAATATGCAAATCACAACCACAGTGAGATACCACGTCACCCCAGTTAGAATGGCTATTATCAATAAGACAAAAAATAACAATTGCTGGTGAGGATGTGGACAAAGGGGAACTTTTATACACTGCTGATCGCTATGTAAATTATTACATCCATTATGGACAATAGTATGGAGTTTCCTCAAAAAATTAAAAATAGAACTACCACATGATCCAACAATCCCACTACTGGGGATACATCTAAAGAAATAAGATCAGCATGTCAAAGATACATCTGCACTCTCATATTTACTGTAGAACTCTTCACTATTAGCCAAGATATAAAATCATTCTAAATGCCCATCCATAGATAAACAAAAAAAGTGAATATATACACAATGCAATACCTTGCATATACAGTGCATATATAGGCAAGGAATATATACACATTCAGCCACATAAAATAAAATCCTGTCATTTGAGACAACATGAACCTAGAGCACTTTATGTTAAGTAAAGCCAAGCCAAGCACAGAAGGATGATCTCACTTATATGTGGAATCTAAAAAAAAGTTGGTATCACAGCAGTAGAGGGAGAATAGTGGTTACTAGAGGCTGTGGATGGGGAAAAGGAGGAGGAAATAGGGACAGGTTGGTCAATAAGTAAAATGTTACAGTTAGGGAAAAGAAAGAAGTTCTGGTACTCTATTGAACAGTAGGGTGACTATAGTTAACAATAATGTCTATTTCAAAATAGCTAGAAAAGAGAAGTTTAGGTCTTTCACTACAAAGAGATAACAACTCTTTGAAGTGATGGATATTTCAATTACCTTGATTTGATCATCACAGAATGTATAGATGTAACATTTCACTGTACCCCATAAATATGTACCATTATTATGTCTACCAACACCTACCAAAACAAAGTCAATAATAAATAGAAAGCCTTCATACAACAATAAAAAATAAGGATATTAAATCAGTAATAGAAAACTTCCCAAAAAAGAAAAGCCCAGGACCAGACAGCTTTATGGACAAATTCTATTAAACATTCCAAGAATAATTAATATCAATACTTCTTAAACTCTCACCAAAAAATAGAAGAGGAGGAAACACTTCCAAGTTCATTTTGTGAGATCAGCATAGGCCAGAAAGAGAGCCACACAAATATGTCCAACATGTTTTAGAGCATAGTTTTGGTGAAGGTGCAAAAGCAAGTCAACGGAGGAAAGACAGCCTTTTCAACAAATGATACTGAAAGAACTGGATATCCACAAGCCACAAAAATAAACCCTGATCTAAACTTCACACCACATATTCACATTATATCAAAGTGAACCATAAAAATCATAAAACTGTTGGAAGAAAAAGAGGAATATCTCTAGGACCTAGGAATAAGCAAAGAGTTACTAGACTTGATACAAAAGCATGATCTTTAAAAGGAAAATCTGATAAACAACTTCATCAAAATTAAAAACTTTCACTCTACATATGACCCTTTCAAGAGGTTGAAAAGACAAGATATCAGCTGGGAGGAAATATTTGCAAACTACAAATACAATAGGGAATTGTGTCTAGAATAAAGAACTCTGAGAACTCAACAGTAAAAAGAAGAGAATCCAATTAGAAAATGTGAACATACATTTCTCTGAAGGGATGGCAAATAAGCACAAGAAAACAGATGCAATATCTTGGCTAGGAGTGGTGGCTCACACTTGTAATCCTAGCATTTTGGGAGGCCAAGGCAGCACTTGAAGCCAGGAGTTCTAGATCAGCCTAGCAAACATGGTGAAACCTGTTCTCCCCATACCTACTACAAATACAAAAAAATTAGCCAGGTGTGGTAGCACACACTTGTAATCCCAGCTACTTGGGAGGCTGAGGTAAGAGAATGTTTGAACCTGGGAGGTAGAGGTTTCAGTGAACCAACATCCCCCCTCCTGCCACTGCGCTCCAGCCTTGGGCAAAAGAGACCCTGTCTCAAAAAAAGAAAAGAAAAGAAATATAGTATCTTTTAGTCATTAGGAAAATGCAAACTGAAACACAATGAGATATCAATACACACCTATCAAAATGGCTAAAATAATTAATGACAACACTAAATGCTGGAAAGAATTCGGATAAACTTGATCAACTCTACATTGCTGGCGGGAATGTAATATGGTATAGCCAAATTGAAAAACAATTTGGTAGCTTCTTATAAACCTAAACATGCAACTACCAGCAATTACACACTTACGCAATTTATTTCATTGGAAATGAAGACATATTCATACAAAAGTCTGTGCACAAATGATCATAGCAGCTTTGCTTGTGATAGTCCAAAACAAAAAATCCCAGATGTTCTTTAATGGGGGAATAATTTAAAATACTGTGGTGCATTTGTATCATGGAAAACTACTCACCAATAAAAAGGAACAAACTATTGATACACACAACTTGGATAAAGCTCCAGTAAACTATGCTGAGTGAAAAAATCCGATCTCAAAAGTTTACATAAATTATTATACCATTTATATTGCATTCTTGAAATGCCAAGATTAGAGAGCTCAGGAACAGATTGGTAGCTGCCAAGGGTCTCCACGGGAAGAAAGGAGGTGGCTATGACTATAAAAGGCTAGCATAAGGGATCTTTGTGATGAACTGTTCTGTATCTTGACCATGGTGGATGTCACACAAATCTACATATTTAAATGCGTACACACATACACACACACACACACACACACAGAGTGCATGTAAAATTGGAGTGGTGTGAATAAGGATATAATACATAAATTTTATGAATGACAATTTCCTGGTTATACTCTACTTATGCAAGATGTTACGAATGACAGAACTAGGGGGAAGGGTATATGAAATTTCTATGTATTGTATCTGACAACTGCATGTTAATCTACCATTACCTCAAAATAAACTTAAACAATAACAATCCAAAGCTTCATGCTAGAGACTCTAATTTATTTTGTCTGTGATGAAGCCCAAGGAATCTATATTTTTTTTTAATAACTTTTATTTTAAGTTCAGGGGTACAAGTACAGGTTTGTTACACAGGTAAACTTGTGTCACGGGGGTTTGGTATACAGATTATTTCCCCATCCATGTATTAAGCCTAGTACCCATTAGTTTTTTTCTGATCCTCTTCCTCTTCCTACCCTCCACCTGCTGATAGGCCCCAGTATGTGTTGTTCCCCTCTGAGTGTCCATGTGATCTTATCACTTAGCTCCTACTTGTAAGTAAGAAGATTCTGTATTTGGTTTTCTGTTCTTGTTAGTTTTCTAAGGATAATAGCCTCCAACTCCATCCATGTCCCTGCAAAGGACATGATCTTACTCTTTTTATGGCTGCATAGTTTCCATGGTATTAAAAAAAAAAAAGCCCTTAAATCAGAGCTGTGTGAACCTCAAGTTGAGGACCATTGCTAGATGCTATTCCTACTATTCAGACTGAACATGTCTGCATTCCATCTGTATTTCCTGTCTTTTAAACACTGTGGTTATTCTTTTTGGATTCACTCTCCAACAATTCACTCTCACTTTTTGGATTCATTTCTCTCTCTCTCTTTCTTCCTCTCTTTCTCTGCTTTAGACTGAGCTGGTATTCAGTCCCAGCCTATATTACTCAAAGCTTCATATTGTTATAACATACATTGCAACATTTAGTTCAATACTATTGTCAGTAATATAATTGTATTAATATTTTAATAAATTATGTAAAAGCTACCAACAAATATAATTTAATAAAAATAAGCTTATAAATATTTCAATATCAGAATTTCAGAGATATTTACAATTACTGCTTTTAGATTTGTTTTGTTTTCACCACTGTCATGTACTAGAAACAACGTAAGTTTAGCCTCAATTCAGAAGGCATTTTAACTTGGAATGTCAATACAGTTTTTATGTGTTTTTAATTGCTTTTTCTGCAACACATTAGCTCATTACTGGAGACACCAGCAAACACTGTCAGCAAATAAAATGACAAATAAAAATGATAAAAGAGAGGTTAAGTCCCATTTGGAATATAGTACAGTTGTAATGAAAATACATGTACATATGTACACACACAGAGAGAGCTCATACTTTCAGCCCACTTGTTTCGAACTCCTGATTAAATAAATTCCATGACAATTGGAAAGTCTGTCTTACAGTGCCTATTGCAATCAAATCAGACTTGAGTTATAAGTGAAAACAATTAGAATTTCACCTCCTCCTATGTGTTTTTTTCTAGGGAACAGGCATTCTGAAATAAAGATTCTGTCAGAAGAAGCTGACAATTGTGGGTTATAATTGAAACCCACACAACTTCTTTGTTACAGTTACTTTATAGTTACTTTAAACCATAGTTTAAGGTTAGTTTAACTTTAAATAACTAATAAATAAGTAACAGTTATTTTAAACCATAGTGTTTCTCTGGCTAGAGACCTAACACAGGATGTTGGAGAGAATTTGTTTTTTCATGATGTGACATTTAAATACATTTGTGAATTGTGATGATCATTACTAACCATCATGACTGCCGGTATTTTCTTATTGCAACCTCTTCCAAAGAAGTTTGTGGTACATTTCATGTGAGCCAAGTACAGCTAATGATCTCAGTAGTAATTGATGCCTTGGGTGATTACCCTTTCCCTGACTGCTAAGTAGGCTAAATGGCCAGGTAGCCATAATTACATTGCTGTGATTATGATTGCTGCAACCCTGAACTGAAAGCCAGCCATGCACACCACATTGCAAATACTCTTTTTTTCACGATCATATGATTTATTGTCCTGTATCTGAAGCTCAGCCTTGCAATTTTTTCATTTAATAGCATGGGTAAATGAATCATAGGACTTACTGAAAAAGAAGAGTATTTAAATGATTGAATGGTATAAGAATCAAAGGTAACTGACAGTATTGCCAATACTGTGATTTGTTAAGAACATACGCATTTGTTTTCTAAAAAATAACATTTTCTCACAATAGTTTTGGGAGATTTTCTCATGGAGCTCTTTTTCCCATTCATGTACTCAAACTCCAGCTAGGAGTTTCTGATTCGCAGTTTTAGAAGACTTGATTTCCTGTGGGCTACAACAACCCTCAGCAACCGACCAATCTCACCCTTGGATGATATTTAAACAACTTCACTCAACAGCCTGACCCTCGAGATCTAGTTATCCTAGCTGAATCCATTTGTTTCTTTTCAGACTTCATTTCCACTGGAATAATCAAAATTCCATAGGTTTTCCTTCCGTTTTAGTCTCTAAGTCCCACGTTGTTTCTCCTGCACCTTTTCAGGAGGAAGGTGTATCTCATGCTCCACTAGAGAAAGGGAGGCTGGAGGTGTCCCTCTCTCCTTGGTTCTAGCTTGAAAACTACATGCTTGAAAAGAGCCCTTTGGGGCCATGGGCATGTAGAAAGGATTTTAATGTTTCCGGGCGCTCTCTTTTGGTAACTTTTCTCCTCATAAGATAGCATTTCATTCATTTCATTTGGCAAACCTCTGAACAATTTGAGGCTTGAAGCCTTTCTGTCTCAGCCCAACCTTTTCTCCTAAACAATAAAAGAATTCAGGGAGCAGCCAAGAAAAAGAAAGCCAGAAGTTAGCTGACTGAAAGCCTAGACCCAGATTTAAGGACACTTTTCTAGATTGTCCTAGGACTGAGCTGGTCTTGTTTATGTCAGCATCTCCCCATTTTCTCTGCTGCCACTTAGCTGTGTCCTCAAACTCTGGTGTCTCTAAAAGTCACCTTAGACTCTTACTTACCAGGTCAGTTTCTGAGCCCCACCCTCAGATTCCCATTCAACCTGGCTATTGCACAGGCATCTTAACCTAGGACTAAGCAAAGAACGGTCAGATTTGATGGCAAAAAAAAAAAAAAAATCCATAAAAGGAGTAAATGTGATCAACAGAGCCCATGTCTTTAATTTCCTGGTAAAGATAATAGGGTTGGCTCATGATTGTGGTCAATAACTTGTGAATAGTAGAAAATCCTGAGTACAGCTCAATCTCTTACATAATTGCATCTTCTCTTAACAAGTAGAGCAGAATCTCCTTCTCTCAGGACCCTCTATTCAAAAATTTACTATCTGAAATAGATTGTTATCTCTCATTCCTAACTATTCAGAGGAAAAAAAGGAATTGGCCTTTCTTGAAATAATTACTTTATCTTATCTGTAAAGCACCATTTTTCTAGCACTAGGATTGTATGATGTGAAGTAGAGGTTGAGATTCATTTTAATTCTTGTCAACATTTCATCACTCTGTTGACAACTTTCATTTCTCCATTGGAATTATTCAGCACCTTTGTTGAAAATTAAATGATTGTGTGAGTGGAGCTCTTTTTGAGCTCTTCTGTTCCACTGATCTATTTGTCATTCCTTGTCCCAGTACTGATTATTCTGGCTTACTAGTAATTCCTGAAATCAGCTAATGGGAGTCTTCTAGTTTTTTTCTCTTTTTTAAGAATTCTAGGGGGCAGAGCAAGATGGCCAAATAGGAACAGCTCCAGTCTCCAGCTCCCAGCGTGAGCGACACAGAAGACAGGAACGCAGCTCATCGCCAGCAACGGATCAAAGCTGGACGGAGAATGACTTTGACAACATGAGAGAAGAAGGCTTCAGTCCATCAAACTTCTCAGAGCTAAAGGAGGAATTACGTACCCAGCACAAAGAAACTAAAAATCTAAAAAAAAAAGACTGGAAGAATTGA
>NW_012111364.1:3134625-3161748 GCF_000951035.1 Colobus angolensis palliatus
CATATGTAACAAACCTGCACATTATGCACATGTATCCTAGAACTTAAAGTATAATAATAATAATAATAATAATAATAAATTCTAGGTTCTTTGAATTTCTATATTAATTTCAGAAGAAGCTTGTCAAATTCTATAAAAAAAAAACAAAACCTGTTGGAATTATTGAAAATATGTTGATTTTATATATTAATTTGGAGACAACCTAAAATAACAAGAGACACAGACTCTCCCCAAAAAGTTTATTCAGGAATATGCAGGAGATTGGAATCCAGGATATGTATGCTATGGTGAATCATAGGCATATCTGGAGCTATTAGGATAAGGGGAAACTTTTAAAGACAAAGAGGAGAGGTCCATGTAAGCTATTCTGAAACAAAAATCACTGGTCACATAGGTTTGTTGAAGGAGCCATTGCTAACTCATTGGTGGAGACAGCCATTGCTAGGCAAGTATATTTGTAGGAGTAGCTTATCTGGAACACTACAATTTTGAGGGATTTCTTGTGATAAGCCCTGTTGCAGACATATGTGTAGGACCTTCATAATGAGCAGGATGCGTAGAACATGCAGAACATCTGATAATTTCTTAGTTTTCAGATGGTTCTTGTGATACATTTTATATCAGACATAGGAGTATGAGATCCCCTCCTTCATGACTGCTGGCTTACTTTGGGTCTAGTGTAACCCATTGCATCTTGGCATCAGTGACTTTTACCTTTCCCCCTTTATATTAAGATCTTTCTCCGAAGGTATCACTGATCAATGAACCTGCAGTTAGGATTTTACTGTCTCTCAATGCCAGGATAGACCTTCCTTATTGGTCTGGTCATATGCTAGGGAAGTAGCCAGCAATTATGAGTCAATGTCAAGAAGCTTTGAGCAAGAAGGTTTGCAAGTAGCAGCCCTTGTTAAATTTGCCTGGGGTTCATTGTTAAATTCAGTTTTGTCAGTTTCATAGTTGTTGCTTATTATTTTGACATGTTGGGCTAGCATTCTGCTAGGTGTTGTATTTCTGCAGAAATTTGACATGCAAAAGGTACAAAATTTAAAGAAAATAATACAAAGCAAAACCACAAGGAATATAATAAATCCACAATGATTCTGAGTCAAGAGCCCAAACAACCGACAAATTAAAAGACCTTTGGGGACTGAGTGAGACCTGTCATAGTCACCAAGTCTGTTTTCTTATCTTACACAGTTGGGTCTCAGTTTCCTCAGAGGAACTGATCTAACTAAAGCATATGGTATTAGCAGTGGTTACGGATACATCTTTGTTCAGCTAGTGGGTAGCCATTATATTATTTAGTACCCCATAACTAAATTAAATTAAAGCAAATATTGCTAACTCTATGAAAAGGGATCATTGGTACAATTTGAACAAAAAGTTGTGTGAGGGATATGTTTAAGTTACTTATTAGGTAGACTAAAGGCTCTCTTAGGATACATAAAGATTTGGGTTAGACGTTTTGTCAAGTTACCTGCAGAATCTGTTTGTGCAATTCTAATTACAACATTATTTTTGGTATGAGGAAAGAAAGAAAAGAAGAGAAAAGAAAAGAAAAAAGAAAGAATGAGAGAAAGGGAGAAAGGAAGAGGGAGAGAGGCAGGAAGGGAGGGAGGGAAGTAGGCATAAGCAAGGCAAAAATAAGAGAGGTAAGAGTTTCATGATAGAAGTCTTGTCCTAATGCCTTGGGAAAAGCTGTCCACAGCCTGAAGCTGTCAACCTCTTGTTCTGGTTTGCAGTTTGAATGTCTATGGTTATGGCATCAGGGGGCTTGGTGAATTTTTATGTAGACCACACATGAGGCACAATGTTTTCCTTTGAAATTTGCATCAAGTCATCAGCTTCAGCTTATAGGGTTTTAGGAACAAAGCAATTCTTATTCCTGGTGGGAGACTTGCAGCCAGATATTGTGGGAAACTAGAAAAATTTAGGATCTAGTACTGTAACTGCGGTTTAATAAATCAAACAAACTTCAGTATTTTTCTTTTAAAAGAGCAAAAATCCTAAAGCCCAGAATAGAAGCAAAGAAAAAGTCCAAGGTTAAAACATAGTTTCTATTGCTTTAAACATTTCATAAAGACAACACAAACCTGTATAACCAGCAAACCCAGGCAAAAGTGTCTGCACTACATTTAATGCCAACAATTCTGAAGGCATTCTTAGTTTACACATTTTCACACTAGATTTATTTGCCAAAGAACATTTCAGATTACATGAAGTAAATGACATTTCAGTTGTTTATATTTTTCTGAAAAAAATACTTGATTTAAACACTTAAAGTCAATTAAAAAGAGCTCTTCATAAATTCTGGAGATATCATTAAAATATATATCATTAAAATATCTTTAAATTCTTTTAAAATATCTTATCAGGTTCAGCCAGAACAAACAACAGTATTTCCAGCAGTATTGAACTCTTTAGGTGAAATGAGATAAAAACTTACATCTCAAAAGAATAAAACTTAGATCTAAATATCATTATTAGTTGAGACAAAAAAACAGGATATAAAAGTCCAGTTAAGATAGCTACGAAAAACCATCTTAAACAAGGTAAGGCTTACTATGCACATTTTAAACCAATGCCCTTGTCATTGTAAGAGTTTCTAGTGATTTAGTCTTTCCTCTTTTACTGGTGTAGAGAGATAGACACCCTTGTAAATGAAGACTTTCTTTAATGATGTAGTTTTTTCCCCACAAAGATTCTCAAAATAACCAGTCAACTGTCAGAAATGTGTATCTGGAGACAGATTTTTTTGGGTAAGTGGTCTTTTTAACTTAACTTGTTTCTTAATTAGATATCTGAGTTAAGGGTGGGGTCCTTTAATGAAAAGGGCAAAAAAATAACCAGTAGAAGATTTCTGGAACATCCCTCCAAGCCCCCAACAATGCTGATGGTTAACAGAGATTACTATCAAAAGGTGGGCAACCTGCTTTTTAATGTCCTGTTTGTTTGCACAAATAGCAACAGTTTTCTGGAAACTGCTATTTTAGGGGTTGCTTATTAAAATAGGAATCTGGCGAAGGTCCAACAGTCATTCTAGGTTGTTGGTTGGCATGGAGCTGCTATAATCGCAACGCCATTTATTTGAAGCTTCTTCCCCCAACCCCTTGGCTGGAATGCATAAGAAAAAACAAAACTTTCCATAAGCCTTGAAGTCAGTAACAGATTCATCATTCTTTCATCAGGAGGTCTGGTTGTTTGAGCAATCAATGCAAGTAGGAAAACACTTTGAAAATAAATACATTTTATTATTGCCCTGAACTCAAGACTTTGGCCTAGGCGTAAGGGTGGTTAAAAAAAAAATACAGTAAATGAATCTGAGAGTCAAACTTTTATAAATACTTATCAAGTTTTTTTCATCTTTTCCTTTGGGGCATTCAAATAATCAAGTGACAAAAATCAGCCTATTCAAAGTAAACAAGCAAAGATAGAGAGGTTAGAAGCCTTTATACACCAATCAAAAATACATCTAATTTTTTCTGAAGCATTTGGGATTCCTTCTAATTTTAAATGTACTTCTTAAAGTGCAGTGTTATTAATGTAGAATGTTCTACATAATGGTAATCATAATTTTAAATTATCTTTATTGTAACTTGTCCATCAGTTTAAAAATACACACAAGCATGTGTGATTTACCACAAGTTTTAAACCAGGCATGCAGATCAAACCAAATATTGGATCAGGTGTGCAGACCACCCAAAAATGGAACTGAAAGAATACTTACCAGAAGGACAGTGCTCTTAAATCAGAAAAGACTTAAATCAGGAAACACAAAAACTATTTTGTAGGCCCAGAAGGGCAGCCTTATACAGACTAGATCCTGAATAAGGTCCAGGAGCCCTACCAAAAATAGGAATTAATAAGGTATAATATTAGAGTTATGCTGACTTCATTAAGTGAGTTGCTATGTATTCATCTCTCCTCTATTTTCTGATTGAGTTCTTGAAATTATTTCCTTAATATTTGACAGAATTCCATAGTAACCCATCTGGGTCTGAATTATAGAAAGGTTTTTAATAATGAGTTTAATGGCATTAATATATAAAGTTTCCTCATCTATTAAATTGGGACAATAGTAGTATACCCCTTTTGTAGGTTTTTAGTCAAAATTGGTTGCTTTAATATTTTTTAAGTTTCTATAATGCCTGGCACATAGAAAGGATCAGGAGACAACCAAGAAATAAAGCTTCTATTAGTATTTTAATGCTTTCCATTCAAGATTTGATGCATATAAATATTTTTAAAAATTGGCCGGCATGGTGGCTCATACTGTAATCCCAAGCTTTGGGAGCCTGAGGCACATGGATCATTTGAGGTCAAGAGTTCAAGATCAGCTTGGCCAACATGGTGAGACCCTGTCTATACTGAAAATACAAAAATTAGCCTGGAGTGGTGGTAGGCACCAGTAATCCAGCTACTTGGGAGGCTGAGGTAGGAGAATCACAGGAGAATCGCTTAAACCTGGGAGGCAGAGGTTGCACTGAGACAATGATCAGGCCACTGTACTTCAGCCTGGGTGACAGAGTGAGACTCCGTCTCAAAAAAAAAAAAAAAAAATTCATGTTACATGGATTGATTATATATATATATATTTTTTTTTTTTTTTTTTCCTAGATAGAGTCATGCTCTGTCACCACGCTGGAGCGCAGTGGCACAATCTCAGCTCACTGCAGCTTCCGCCTCCCGGGTTCAAGTGATTCTCCAGCCTCAGCCTCCCAAGTAGCTGAGATTACAGGCGTGTGTCACCACACCCAGCTAATTTTTGTATTTTTTAGTAGAGATGGGCTTTCACCATGTTGCTGGTCTCAAACTCCTGACCTCAGGTGATCCACCCACCTTGGCCTCCCAGTGCTGGGATTACAGGAATGAGTTACCGCGCCCAGCCCATAGATTGATACACTTTTTAAGATACTGCATTTCTCATGTCATTTGATCTTTGTCATTATATATGATTTAGCACAAGGATATCCCCATAATATGGTCTCTGTTAGTTGAAGATTTATAGCATATTTAATACTTTTTATGCAACATTAATATGAAATTCCTGGGTTAGAAGATGTGAACATATTTACACTTTTCATATGAATCATTAAATTGCTTACTCAAAAGTTGCCCCCTTTACCAAAATTTTTTACAGAAAACTCTTTCCAATGCTGGATTCTAATATAATTTTCACTATTTCCTATTTCATCAGTAAACTAAACTTTTTTAATTTTCAAATTACTAAACATAAGTGATATAGAACATTTTCCTCTTCTGTCACTATAACTGTGAATTATTTTTTCATTTAATTTTCCAATTTTCATATTTGTGAATTTTTGTACATGTTGTTTTTTCAGATGTTTACAAATATGTTAGAGTTTTACATATTCATTTTTATACTCTAAGTTTATCATTTACTATTGGTTTTGTGTTTTTAACATACTGAAGTGTCCCCTCCCAGGTTTATCAAAGCATTTAATTATTACTTTGTGATTTCTTTTTCCTTTATGTATCAAAACTTATGTATTCTTACTTAAATCCAACATCCAATTGTATTTTCTTTTTTTTTTTTAAGACAAGTCTCACTCTGTTGCCAGGCTGGAGTGCAGTGGCACGATCTCAGCTCACTGCAACCTCC
Organism: Colobus angolensis palliatus; assembly: GCF_000951035.1. NCBI lineage: Eukaryota > Metazoa > Chordata > Mammalia > Primates > Cercopithecidae > Colobus > Colobus angolensis. Next base: position 3,140,249 of record NW_012111364.1, read on the forward strand.
AAACTCCCTGGTTCAAGTGATTCTCCTGCCTCAGTCTCCCGAATAGCTGAGATTACAGGCACATACCACCATGCCCAGCTAATTTTTGTATTTTTAGTAGAGACGGGGTTTCACCATGTTGGCCAGGATGATCTCGATCTCCTGACCTCGTGATCCGCCCACCTCAGGCTCGCAAAGTCCTGGGATTACAGGTGTGAGCCACCGCGCCCAGCCATATTTTCTTCTATTTTTATTGTATACTATTTTTTAATCATATAATTATTCAGTCTACTTGAGATTTAGATTTATGATAAAAAGAAAAAAATAAAACATTTTATCTTTCCTCACCTATTATTAATAGGTGAGGAAATTGATTCCCAGAGAGGTTACCTGGCTTAGCCAGGGTCACACAACTAATAAGTAATAGAGCTGGGATTTTAACTCCTAACTCTCATATTCTAAAACCCATGCCCAATCTTCTGACAGGCATATTGCTCAATCACTAATTTTCAATTTTTTGGCCTTACTTTTGCAGTATAAACTTCGACATGAACATCTAAAGATCCTTTTGTGCTCTAAAATCTATTTACTGTTATTCATTAATAGACTGTACATCTATGAAACAGACTACCCAGGATCTACCAACAGAGAGCAGAGGGAATTAAAAGGTCATAGGTCTTCAGAACAAGTTAGAAAGTATTGTACGTTAAGCTCAGTGTCATAAAAGTAGTTAAGAGAGGGTCTATTTTTTCCCTAATGGTGTTGAAAAAAAATTTTTTTGAGACAAAGTCTTGCTCTGTAGCCCAGGCTGGAGTGCAGCGGCATGATCTTGGCTCGATGCAACCTCCACCTCCACCTCCACCTCGCAGGTTCAAGCAGTTCTCCTGCCTGAGTAGCTGGGACCAGGTGTGTGCCACCATACCTGGCTAAAAAAGATATTTTTAAAATAACACTTGCTATTTATACCAAGAATGTTGTCAGGGTTGTGCTCACAGGGCACCATTAGACCCTTAGCTGACTATCTCCACAAATATTAAACTATAATGTCACAAGCTATGCCTAATCCCAAGCAGTTTCTTACCTTGAAAGATCCAATTTAAATTCCATGAACACAAACCCTCCAACTCTGTAAATATTCTTCTCTAACTCCTTCCTTCTATGACACTATTAAGACTCTACTATGGTGGTGTTCTCCCTTTCTTCAGTGAATTCTAATCTGCTTGGCTTATGGACAGGTTATCCAGTGGTATTTGGGGGAGTTCAATACTGTCAGAAAACTGGTTTTTTTTTTTTTTTTTAAGGTAGAAGAGATAATCCATAGTTTGTTACGAGGAGAAACTCTTCTGTTCAACTACAGTTTATTTTTATTTCCACTGGGCTCAGGTCATACATAGATAATATCTGGCTAAAAGGGAGAAGCAATTACCAATGCTCTGAAAATGCACAATGACAATCTGAAGAGGAAAAGAGAAGAACATTTTATCTATGACTATCTTGAAATCTATGTGGAACTCACAGTCAGTAGCAAAGTTTTCTCATCAGGTAGATTATTTGTGCCTCTGAAACTACATAAACTGTTTAATTATTGAAAGACATATAAATTAAAGTAATACACCATTCACCCATTTAATTTGTAAAGAAGATAATGCATAAACACATCCTCCCAAAAGAGGGGACTATCTTTAGCATGATTAAATATTAACACAATGCCAGAAGACTAAAGTAGAAGATGGATGGGCTTAAAGTAACATAACATAAATACTTTGAATAATAAAATATTTGTAAATACTTACTAAGGGGGTGGACAAAGATGGGGTATAAAGACAGCAATCTGTCCCAAAGGGAAGGAATATTTTTTCACTAGTGGTTTTTAGAATTGCCAGCACATGGTGATAATGGAAAGCAAGCCAACTTTATCTGGCTTTGAGTTTTATAATTGCTTTTAGAATCTTTGTGGAAAATTCACAGCTTTGTTGTTTGCACTGGGGCTCAGCAGGATAGTCATAGCCTCATGGATTATATTAATCGTAGTATTACTTATGGTTAATATTTTAAATTTTTTAAATTTAGGAACTGTTGTCCTGAGCAGTTAAAAAATTGCTATAATAAATAAGGTGATTTAATCATTTAAGATTATGATGCAAAGTTGATTTATAAAATATTACCAAATTATAGCTGTATGGGTGCTCAGAAAATATAGATTCATACATACATAGATATACACATGTTAGGGTTCAACAGGCAAAGTATAAACCACAGGCATTTCTTTAATATGATAGAAGATACTCAGAAGTAGTCCATGAGTTACTCAGCATTGGGCTTTGGGTATGGGATAAAAAAGAAAGGTTGGATTACTGATTTACCATTAATATAATACATAACATTTAGTAAATATTTGCCATGTTCTGGACATTACTAAGCCTCTTTCATGGTTTATCACATTCTAATGTCTTCACAACCCACTGAAGAAAGAATACAATCATTCTCCAAGAAGTATAGTAAGTTGTCGAAGATCATACTGGTAGAATATAGTGGATCTCTTGCTTAGCCCCAGGAGTTTAACTACAAAGTCATTGCCCCTAACTGCTACACTGCACTGCTCCTCAGTTTAGACGACTCTTCTCACTAAAGGGTCTAACTTATTATGTGGGAATGTTAATTTTTACATATGTAAAACTTTCTCCATTAGAGCAGAGTGGTTGTTCACTCATTCACTAATTCAGTAATTATTTACTGAGACCTATTTCTGATTGAAAATGTATTCAAAATATGAAGATGAGGGATAATATTTCCGAAATATGTTAAATGTTATAATGGGCAAATGCTATAAGAAAAAGAAAAAATGGGGAAGAAGCAACTACTGAAAATTCAATGAGATAGCAAAGTCATCAAAAGGAATCAAAGCTTGAGTTGAACCCTGAAGAACATATTAACAGTTAAACAGCTGGATGACAGTGAGGAGAAGGAAAAGGGAGGAAGCAACAATTCAGTCAGGAAAACCAGTACAAAGGTGCATGGGAGAGGATAGAGTTTAGGAGAAGAAAAAGAGCATGCCATTACTATCGAAACACAGAGTAAAGTATTGGGACAGGTAGGCAAAAGCCAGGGTATCAAGAATATTCTATATCACCCTGAGTAGTTTAGACTTTATTCTGGAGTGAATAGCAATCCAATGAAAATTTTTCATAAATGGAATGTCACTATCATAACTTCATATTAAAACTTAATCCTAGTAACAGTACAGATTTCAGATGGGAACTGGTGAGGTGAAGAGCAGGCTAGATTCAGGAATATCAGTAATGTGACCACAATAATCTAGAAGAAATACCAAGTTCATGAACAAAAGTGATGACATGAGGGATGGAGAGAAAACGGATGAATAAGATAGGGTAAAATATAAATGGCTTGAAATTTTATTCTAGAAAACAGTACAGGTTGAGCAGACAAAGAGAGATGTCTGACTGACACTTGAATTTCCAGCTTGGACACCTGAATGGTAGTTTAATCCTCTAGAGTGGCTTCACCATATTTATCGCCCCTTCATAGGGTCTTATACAATATGCACAACCATAAATCATGATCCAGATGGCATTTTCCATTCTAGGAGGCTGTGTTCTATGTCTTATACTCTTTTCCAGGATTTGAGTAGAAGCAAATAAAAGTAGTAACTCTTCTCTCTCTGATAACAGAAATGCATTTCTAAATCTTCCCTTTTTAAAATTCAAATAAAAATATATCTTTTTAAACCCCAATTGATATGGTTTGACTTTGTCCCCACGCAAATCTCACCTTGAACTGTAGTTCCCATAATCCCCGTGTGTGATGGGAGGGGCCCAGTGGGAGGTAATTGAATCATGGGGGTGGTTACCCTCATGCTGTTCTCATGATAGTGAATTCTCACAAGATCCGATGGTTTTATCATGGGCTTTTCACTCACTTTGCTCCCATTTGTCTTTGCTGCCACCATGTGAAGAAGGATGTGTTTGCTTTCCCTTTCACCATGATAGTAAGTCTCCTGAGGCCTCCTCAGCCCTGCGGAATAGTGAGTCAATTAGAACTCTTTTACCCAGTTTCGGAAATGTCTTCATAGCAGCATGATAATAGACTAATACTCTAATCTCTGCCAAAATGATCCTAGATTAGCTCAGAGTAGTGGAACTATATAATGATGAAGCATTTCAGCCAGCAACATTCCACAGAAAACTAGCAGGCAGAGAAAAACTTCCTATACTGTGCTGATTACAACTACTTCTCTTTCCTCTCCCCATTCAGGTGCAGATATACAATTTTTTTAAATATCCAGGCCCACACACAGATGTTTTGTTGCTCATCATGTAAAAAAAGAAAAGCATTACTAAATGAAGCTTTAAAAATCTGCTAAATATCTGTTCCAGAGAGAATTATCACTACATACTATTTAGCAAAAGCCCTTAAAAGTTTGTATTTCTTGCTAAATATATTTTTAAAATTGTTTTACTGGGACTGAAGTCTGCCAGAAACACTTGTATTTATAATGGAAAAGAGAATGTGCATAATTTCATGCCTTTTTTGATCCCAAGCACAAATCCGCAATCTACAAAACCATAAGATTAGTTGAATAATCAGTACTCTAAAGAAAGTTTGTAATAATTACATACATGTGAAATATTAATAGAGATTTTCTCTGTGTGTCTCTCGCTCTCTCTCTCAACGACTGTCCTAAGTGTCTCTCTCTCTCTCTCTCTCTCAACAATGACTGTCCTAAAAAGAGCATTAGTACCCGGGCATTATGTGTTGTACACAATATGTGATATAAATATTTCATGAGAAATTTTGATCCATAAATAATTATTCACTTTAGTACTCCTAGGTGCACTATTGTCCGAGAATGGTTCTTTAATAAAATAATAGTAAACACAAACTTTATGGAAAAGTACTCTAAATAGAATTGTTAAAATGTGAATGCCAATCTTTCTACAGAAGTGATGGTGAACTGAAGAGAAGAGGGAGATTAAAATGAGCTTGCATTTTCTGAAACATTAAAAATCTCCAGTCTAGCTTATATTGCATCAATATTGTTATCAACTGATAACCTGAAAACCAGATTCTGTGCCTCATTCCTGTTGGTAATGGGGTGGAGCTCTATCTGAACCTCAAGAAAGGAAAATGTAGAATAGCTTCCTAAACAAAAATCATCCACTGTTATGAAAAGAACACTAATGCACAATATGGCTCCTCCATAAAATCTCTCAGTAGTTCCTCAGGAAAAACTTTTTTTTTTATTTTTCATTCTAAAATTCCACAAATACTCTTCAATATGATAACTTAATCTATTAATAATTTATGGGACAGTAATGGACTGTGTATAATTTTTAAGAAATGCTATTTTTTTTTACCCTGATAGTCATTGGGTTCTTATTTTTACTACACAGAAAATATAAATTGGTATCTTCTAGAGTCATTAGTGACATAACCAACATTTTAAAACTCAATATATATGAATTATCTCATATCTTTCAAGGAGCTGTATGTCCCAGTAGCATCCATGTAATGACGCTTTTTATAAAATTTCTAATAAAAATGTTAATGGACACAAAGCCACAATAGTCTACAATTCAAACAACTGACTAGTTATTCTAATAGATCTAACTCTGTGTAAATAAAGCAGAAATTGGTAAACTTTTGCTGTAAAGGCAAGATAGTAAATTTTCTAGGCTTTGAAGAAAAGGCAAATGTTGAAGATTTGTAGGTACTTACATCACCACTTAAAATGTAACCATATAAAAATGTACAAACTGTTCTTAGTTTGCCAAAAAAAAAAAAAAAGTATCAGGCAAGATTTGACCCTTGGTTCACAGTAGTGTGCAATGACAAGAGCACTCCTAAAAATTAGGTGAAAAATAAGATTCCTCACTTAGTCCCTAGAGGGCAACGCCAGAGACTTCACTGCTCAAGAACTTCAAAAGTCCAGTGTATTCCTCTCCAAGAAGCAAATTTTCTCTTTTAAGTGCCTAGGAAGCCCAAAAAGCTTAAATGTACCCTAACGAACAGAGATGGAGATTCATTGACTCCTTTGATATGCTCCAAATAATAAAAAGGCTGTTGGTACAAATTGAGCTCTGGGGTTGGTATAATGTTATTTAAGAATAACAGAGAGTGAAAATAAGCCCCTGGTCTCACCCATAGCAGGGACATCACCTTTCTCTCGTACTTCTGAGGGTAAAGTGTCCAGTGTTTCTCTCAATGAAGACTCTCATCTATAGATTGCAGGGCCTTTGGGTTAATGTCCCTTTGACTCCATCCCTCTTCTGCTTTCCCACAGATATTTTAATTTATACATACAATAATTTTCCCAGGTACGAGGTGGCCATAGGAAACTGTCTGAATCATCTAAAGTGTCTGCCACAAATAGGACCAAGAAATACTTTGTTTTTGTCTCTGTACTTCGGTAAGCTGTCTGCTCTCCCTGTTGCCCCTCACCATTTCATTAACTCCCACTAGCTTCAACTAACACTTTATTGGCCCTTTCTAATGCCAAAAGAAATTCTAGTCTTTTCACTCTGGAAGAGGTAATCATTCCCATGTTAGAAGGTTTAGGGATTCTTATCAAATTGGTTTACTACCTGCTTGGATCATGATTTACACAGTGTATTAGTCAATTCTCGTGCTGCTAATAAAGCTATACCCGAGACTGAGCAATTTATAAAGGAAAGAGGTTTGACTCAGTTTCACATAACTAGAGGGTCTCAGGAAACTTACAATAATGATGAAAAGGAAAGCAAACATGTCCTTCTTCACATGGCAGCAGCAGCAGAGAGAAGAATGAGAATGAAGTAAAGGGGAAAGCCCCTTATAAAACTGTCAGATATCATGAGAACTTACTACTATAAGAATAACATGGGGGAAACTGCCCCCATGCTTCAGTAACTTCCCCAGCTACGTCGCTCCCAAGACACATTTGATAGAAATGCAAGCAAAGAAAAAGGTACTTTTGTTAAATCTCCGCAAAAAGAACTATCTCTGTGCATACTTCTCTAGGACAGTGGGCCCTGATCTCCCTATATTTGTAATGTGACTACAAAAGTGATTCTTCGTGACACATCTACTTTTGCAAATTTGCCATCCTTTGCCTACAGTGAAATTATTGGTTGTTGGCATCCTGTATTGCTAGATGGCTTAAATACAAATTTAATGTGTGAAAAATGTGTATATCCACAACAAAAGGTCAATGCACAGGGAGTATTCAGGAAGTGTGATGAAAAATTTTTTCTATCAAATTTTCTTTAATGGCCCAGAATGTATATTTTTGGTATTAGATTGGTATGTTCTTATTATTTTCTTTGAATATTCTCTAATTAAACACATTTCAAGATTTTTCCCATGCCAGGTAGGTCATAAAATGTATTTTCATAAAATGATACTAATGGAACATGCTAATATAGTCAAATAATTGTAGCTACTGGAAATCTGTAAACCAGTTATTGAGTAATCAGTCATTACAAAATTGAGTTCATGGTATATGGTGACTAATGCATTTTAACATTACTTATTGTTTGGGCCTGATTAATGTGTGAGTATAATTGGTGTCTGTCGTAGTTATCATTTTAGTATGTAGTTTTAAAAATAAGAATAAGAATCTTCCCTCAGAAAAGATTCAAGCAGGACTATTAATTAGAAAATTATATGCTTGTCATCAGAATTTATGTCTTTTACAATATTATTTCTCTCCAAATTATTCCTGTTTGCTAAATGCAGTGTTTCAGGAAAAAATCAACCATATAAGAGAAGGGAATAATAATGTTTTCTTTCCTTGATAAAATTACCATTGACCTTTTGCTAGTAATGACATGTTATTAATCAAAATTTTATTTCTTTTCCTTCAAAGTAGTATATTTTTTCAAGACTGATACTACATAGTAATATCTTAATTTATAACTGCATACTTATTTAATGATCACATTTTATCACATTTTATTTATAAATGTATTTTTATACACATATATTAGGTCTTGATACTTTTTCCCGAAAAATCATTTATAATAGGAAAACCCAGTGTAAAACCCAGTGTCTTTCACTAAATACTTCTTGAGATTTATGCCAATAATGACTTCTCATGGTGTATTTTTAGGCCAACTTCTTTTCCCTACTGCATATTATTTGCCTGCTAAAAGCAGAAGAGCAGGTGCACATAACTCTCAATGCAATCCTGTCAGCCTACTCACTAGAATGCATGTGGTCAGAGTATTGACTTAGGCCAGCATATTTTAATGTTGCCACCTACTATAAGATCTAAGTTGCTTTGAATATCTGCCTTTCAGTAAGGTTCAGATAGGAGAGATACTAAGTCCCAGCAATCATTTCACCGGTTAAAGGGCTTTAGACCATGCTTGTGAGCATGGATTTATTCTTTGTCACATTATTAATCATTCCACATAGCCTGTTGACAGTTTCACCATCAGCTGCAATGATAACAGTTGACAGTTGCAATATCAGATGACACTTGCTTGAGACACTCATCAACTATGTTAAGGTGAGATGCTGTGAAGGTCTGGGCCAATAAACAGATGTAACTGTCTTGTCTAATTAACATTTAGAGATATATTGTTCTCTAGAGACTGACTGTAAGAAAGGTAAGCATTTGATAAAGCTAATTTACTATTTGCTGAGTGTATAGCATTGTGCTCAATTTATTATGTTCATGATCTCATTTAATTCCATGAGGCAGGTCATATATTTATTTCCATTTTACAGATGAGGAAACAGAAAAGAGAGGTTAAATAACTAAAAAATGAGTCAGAAATCTCTGTTACTTGAGCCACATGTTTGCTAAGAGCTCACGTTCTGCAGTAACCAGCTCCTATTTAAACCAGGCTTCACCATTTCTCAGATGTGGGACAGTTACATTCTCTATGCCTCAGTTTCTGCATTGAAATGAAGAATAATAACAGTTTTAAGGGTTACTGTGACAATCACACACACTGATACACAAAACAGCCTGAGAATAATGATGGTTGCTTTCATCCAGCTAGCAAGTGGCCAAGTTAGAATTTGCACCTATCGGATTTCATAGCATAGGTTTAACTACTGTGTCATCTTACTATGTGCAGATTTTACCTTCTGCTGTACAACCACCTCCATATGTATAATAGCTCCCTTACAGAAGCAAAATAAATCATCACTATGATCTTAACCCATAAGGATGCTCTCTTTTGAGCAGCATGTTCAGATTCGTGGACATACCTCTGGAGCCCACATATCATCACTCCTGGACAGTGCCTGTTTTATAAGCGAGAAAGGAAGCAGCCTGGGTTGCAGTTCAACACTTTCCTAGAAAACCTAATTGCAAAATTGAGCAGCTGTGGAGTTTCTGAAGAGGAGAGTTCACTGGAAAGGCACACTGTGAAAAGGAATTTGGGTAACTAATTCTGCTGTGGATTCTATTTTCCGCATGTAGGCATGAGAGAGGAAGTTCAACTCATTCAGGTTTTTTTTTTTTTTTTTTTTTTTTATCTGTACCCGTAAATAACAGCTCTGTTCTGTTCTTTACCCTAGAGGAGATGGAGTTGCACATTTCATTTTGTGAGTAATGGCTCTATTAGATTAAATAAATAACATTTCACACTAATGTTGTTCACAAGAGGATTTAGAAGCCATTAAGAATGTATTTAAAATCTCACAATAGACCTTCTTGCTTAGTTCTCTGGAACAAATTACAGTTTCTGAAACATTCAAATTATTCCTTAAGACTCTGAACATTTTTCAAAAGTGGGGCATTCAGTATCTCCTTGAAGAAAAATAGAAAAAGACTATTTTTCTATGAAAGTTGCAGAGGAAAGAAATATCCAGTTTTTTAGATAGCAAAGTATTTGGCTACTTCATTAGCAAAATAACACAAGGTTAAAGTAAATTTAGTTATTTTACTTTTTGAATGTGTAACAAAAATTACCTTATTTATTTCTTTGATAAGTTTTTCTCTAGGAGTATCAGAATCTAGTTTAGAAAATAGATCCATAAACCAAATAAATATATTCAAAACATCTCCAACTTCAGATCTATTAGAAAATTATGAAATAATGCTATTCCTTCATGTATGTATTTCAATTTTTTTCTTTTCAGTGACTCCCTCTTGTGTCCCCATACCTATCCCAGGTCACCAGTGCACTCTCAAGTCACCTTGTCTATCACTGTCCTTCATTGCAACATCATCACTAGAAGTCATGAATTCTCTTTAATTTCTTCCCTAATCTAAAATTATTTTTTTTTTTTTATCATTCAGGATGTGGACTACGCTGAATACTAGTCAGGTGAATATGTTTTCCCACATTTGCCTTTTCAGTAAAATCTGGATCTAGTAGAGAACGCCATCGTGGTGAATAATAGGGATTTTGTTTGTTTGTTTTTTTAAACGAGAGAACCAGGAGCCACAGAGGGCTTCTTGGATCCTTCAAATCTCAGTTGAGCAGCTGCCAGCTTAGCCTGTGCATTGGATCAGCCTGAATCTGCTGCTGAGTAAAAATGACTTTGTTCAGGCTGTTTTGATGGGGATTAATGAGCCATGGATTTTGAAGGGGAAACGTAACCAATAATCACTAATAAGAATTTCCTCTCAAGAATGGCAGACCATTTACACTCCAGGATCACAGAGAAGGAAAAATTTTGGTTTACTGAGAACAAATCTCAAGTTTGCTGAATAACTGGGTGGAAAGATCAGGAATGGAATGTTTAATTTATGAAACTGATCCAATTAGTAAGCACCTTATTGCAAAATTATAGAGACCGGTGTTCAAGGTACCAAGATTCAGGCTGACAATGGAAAGCACCTTGTAGGTGGCAACTTACCTATACTGGTTATTACACATGATTGAATTCTTCCTAGTTTTAACTGACTTAAGAGATATCAAGTACTCTGAAAGAGGAATGTGGGAAAATTTTTAAAAGCTCCCAATATTATAATGTAAATGATAAATTTACCTTCCTGAGGAAAATCTACAAGAAGTTTACTTAATTTTTTTTATTATACTGTAAGTTCTAGGGTATATGTACACAACGTGCAGGTTTGATACATAGCTATGCATGTGCCATGTTGGTTTGCTGCACCCATCGACTCATCATTTACATTAGGTATTTCTCCTAATGCTATCCCTACCCCAGCCCCCAACCCCCTTCTTTTCATTTTTGCTATCATCTTATCCATATATAATTCTAAATGAATTCTTCTAATATAATTTTGTAACTCTACAGAGCTGACTATGCTGTCTATATGGTGACTGAGCACTTTACAGCTAGTCTGAATTGAAATGCATTGTTAATACAAAGTACACACTGGATTTTGAAGATTTGGTTCAAAAGAGGAAAACATCTCAATGTTTCTTTTTGTTTTGTTTTGTTTTTTTGAGATGGAGTCTTGCTCTTGTCACCCAGGCTGGAGTGCAATGGCGTGATTGTGGCTCACTGCAACCTCTGCCTCCTGGATTCAAACGATTCTCTGACCTCAGCCTCCCAAGTAGCTGGGATTACAGATGCCTGCCACCATGCCTGGCTAATTTTGTTGTTGTTGTTGTTGTTGTTGTTAGTTTTAGTACAGATGGGGTTTCCCCATGTTGGCCAGGCTGGTCTCGAACTCTTGACCTCAGGTGATCTGCCCACCTCAGCCTCCCAAAGTGCTAGGATTATAGGCATAAGCCACCACACCCAGCAATAATGTTTTATATTTATCATATGTTACTAATATAGGAATAAAACTTCATTTCTTTAAAAAATATGAGAAAAAATATACTATTCACCTATAACAAGAAAATTTTCAGATTTATATGCTAATATCATTTCTGTAATAAAGCAAGATAGATATTAAGAATAAATTTTATCAGCAGAAAGTTTATCATTGTAATCAATAGTCAAGTCATATTAAAATCTTTTCTGACTAAGCTTAGAAATAGCATAAGGAAAGACTCTTCATAATTATAGCAGGGGATAAAAATCTATTATCTTGCCTTCTAAAAGAAAAAAAAAAATACTGCACTATTCCTTGGATAATTATTTGTGGACCTGTTCTCTGAATGCCAACAACATAACCTTGCTCCAAGAGTAAGCAATGTATACAGCCCCATAGGAAAATAACATAGGGATGGAGGTTGCCTGTCTTTGAGTCAGGTTGCCATACTTTTTGCCCTCTTCATAGTCTCAACATTTATACCCATGGGAAAATACTTATTATAGATACTTATACATCTTAATTTCTAGCTCTAAATTGGGAGGATGTGTGAGGAAAGGTGGGTCACATTCATCCCACCCTCCCTTCTTTAGAAAGCAGAAATGCATCCCTTTGATGATTTGTAAAAGTCTAGTCCTTCTATTTTCATTTTAACAGGGAATTGGGTGAAGGAGTTTTCTTGGAAATAATTAGCTTTTCAATAAGTGGCCTCTTTTACTAAGTATAAGCTGTCATTTGTGTGGTAGAATGTGCTAGGGGTGTGTAGGCAACCAAACTTAAAATAAACCAGATTCATTTCAAGAATCTCTAGTTAATGTCTATATGAACCAAGAAAAGATACTCTAGTAATACATACCTATGTCTTCCCAGTGTGTTATTCTGACACTTTCTTCAAAATTACTCTTGCTTCTATAAATCTGCCTGATTCTAAGAAATGAAAATGGAAAGTAGCTATAAAGAAGACATTAAAATATTTAGGTCTTCACAATAGGCGTTTTCTCATCTCTGATAAACATGCCCTGAGTAAACCCCTGACTTTGAATTTCTTCAGTATCTGAGTATATAGTTAGGACAAGATTATGGGGGATTATAAGCCCCAGCTAGGCTTTACCAGAAGTCTCTTCATTCTAGGGCTTTCAAGCTAGTGGAAAAGGGAGATTCAAGTGCACTAACAAACATGATGGACAAATATTATAGTGATACACAGTACAGCAAGTAAGAAAATATTTGGTTTATAATATCTACAGGTTTATTTGATTCACACAATGATGTCCTGGATATGAGAACTCTGATTCTTATAAGGCTGCCTTAGAGACTAATTCACAGAAGTATAGACAGTTGTCCAGTGGAATAAAACTGCTGTGTTCTTGCAATATAATTACCTTTAATTCACTGAAGAACTAACATACCATTTAGACTTTGACTTTTCACAGGGTATAAGATAAGCTTGATAAAATTTTAATTTAGTTTTATTCTCATGAAGTCACAGACTAAGTAAATATATGAATTTGAGTAAATTAGCATAAATGAGAAAAGCACACACAGAATGGCAAGCATATGGAACAAGTATAGATTAATGGGTAGTGGGAAAGAAATAGGAACAACAAACAACTTGGTGAGAAGAAAAAAACAGTTCAGAGACTAATCAGGAGAGGTATACTAACTAATTTGCACAAAAACTATTAACAGAATCATTACTAGAAGTGAAGCAAATGCAGAAATAAGTTGTATTTATTTTATAATTTATCATTGGCATTACTATCTGTTTTGGTTGTAAGTAGGATTTAATTTATAGAGGTGACTGACTGATTGAAACCCAGTAAGGTTAATGCCACTCAAGGGAATTTTGTTACTCATACTCTCCAGGAAAAGGGGGCATGCCACACCATACAGGGCCACATGGGGAAGGCCCAGGGTCATTCAGAAGGCAGAAGAGTGAGGGTAATTATGACCCAGAGCCTTTATTGTGATTTCCCTGAGAAGACATGAATGAGGCAATGATTTGTGTTTGCTCTGTGTTCCCACACAAAGGGGATCTGATCTCAAATTGTAAGCCCAATGTGTTGAGGGAGGGAACTGGTGGGATGTGATGAGATCATGGGGGCAGTTTCCCTCTTGCTGTTCTTATTATAGTGAGTTCTCAAGAGATCTGATGGTTTAAAAGTGTGTGGTGGGCCCCACATCCCCCTCTCTCTCTCCTGCTGCCATGTAAGACATGGCCTTGCTTCCCCTTTACCTTCCACCATGATTGTAGGTTTCTTGAGACCTCCCCAGCCATGTGGAACTGTGAGTCAATTAAATCTCTTTCTTTATAAATTACCCAGTCTCAGGTAGTTCTTTATAGCAGTGTGAAAACAAACTAATGCAGGGAAGGTAAATTTGAGTAAACATGGGATAGGATAGTTGGAATAACTTCAGTGGACTCTGGGATACAGAGAGAGTTGCAGTCGTCCAGCACCTGGCCCTGGGCTGACTTGGGGCGGAGGAACTATTGGCTTGGTGTGAGAGAAGGAGATGAAGGAGCTGGTTAGAATATGGACTTTGAGTTTGTTGGTTTGTGTATGAAAGGCATGCTCACAGGGGAGTTGTTTGCTAACTCTGGGCATTAACTAGCCCTGGGAGGAGCAGATTCTCATTGACTAACAAGGCCCCCAAGAGGTCAAAGGATCATAAAATACAGAAAACAAAGAATATGATTATTATCCTACCCTAATTTACATAGTTTTATAAGGCCCTCTCAAGTACTTAATATGTCATAAATGTTAAATATTACCAAAGACATTTTAAAACCTAACTTATTATTTTCATATGATTTTTAAATTTACAATTAGGGACTAAAATGTTCATCTAAGGCTATAAAATTTTAAAATGTTTTCTGTTAGTCTTTAAATACTTCATCTCATTCTTCATTACTACAACCCTTTGTACAACTCAGACCATCATTATTGGAGCTCCATTGTATTTTAAAATACACAAATCTAATAGATTACCATCCAGAATACACATGAGGAGCTTATATAACTTAATAGTTAACAACAAAAGAAAACCCAATTGAAAAATGAACAAAGGACCTAAATAGACACTTTTTCAAAGAAGACATGCAAATGGCCAACAGTTACATGAAAAGATGCTTAACGTCACTTCTCATTAGAAAAATGCAAGTTAAAATCACAATGAGATCACCTCATACCTGTTAGAATGGCTATTTATCAAAAAGACTAAAGAGAACAGGTGTTGGCAAGGATGTGAAGCACTTGTGCACAGTAGGTAGGAATATAAATTGGTACAGCCATTATGGAAAACAGCATGAGGAGTGCTCAAAGAATTCAAACTCTACTATATGACCCAGTAAACCCAATTGAAATTAAATTAGCACCTCATAGAGATGACTGCTTTCATGATCGTTGCAGTGTGGTTCACAATAACCAAGGTATGGAAACAACCTAAGTGTCCATCAGTGGGTGGATCAGTTTAAAATTGCAGTTTATATATAAATGAAATATTCTACTTTAAAAAAAGATGAGGCTGGATGTGGTGGCTCACACCTGTAATCCCAGCACCTGGGGGCCTGAGACAGGCAAATCACTTGAGGTCAAGAGTTCGAGACTAGCCTGGGCAACATGGAGAAACCCCATCTCTACTAAAAATACAAAAATTAAGTGGGCGTGGTGGTGTGCGCTTGTAATCCCAACTACTCAGGAGGCTGAGATGGAAGAAATGCTTGAACCCAGGAGGCAGAGGGTGCAGTGATCTGAGATTGTACCATTGCACTGCAGCCTGGGCAGCAAAGTAAGATTCTGTCTAAAAAGAAAAGAAATGAAAAAGATACTGTTATTTGGGACAACATGGATGAACGTGTAGGACATTATGCTAAGTGAAATAAACCACACACAAAAAAGCTGCATGATCCCTCACTTATATGTGGAATCTAAAAAATGTCCAATATATAGAAATAGTAGAATAACGGTTACCAGATGTAAAGAGAAGAAAATGGTGAGATGCTATAGCAAAGACATGGAATCAACCTGAATGTCCATCACTGGTAGACTGGATAAAGAAAATGTGGTACAAATACACTGTTGAATACTACATATAAAAACGAGATTGTCATTTGCAGGAACATGGAGCTGGAAACCATTATCATAAGCAGACTGACACAGGAACATAAAACCAAATACTGCATATTCTTACAAGTGGGAGCTAAACATCAAGGACATATAAACACAAAGAAAGAAACAACAGACATCATGGCCCACTTGAAGGTGAAGGGTGGGAGGAGGGTGAGGATCAAGAAACTACCTACTGGGTACTATGCTTACTACCTCGGTGGCAAAATAATCTGTACCCCAAACCCCTGTAACATGCAATATACCTATATGACATACCTGCACATGTACCCCTGAACCTAAAATAAAGGTGAAATAGAAAATGGTGAGATATAAGACAAAAGCTACAAACTTGAAGTTATATAGGATAAAAAGTAGTGATCTAATATACAGCATGAGGACTATAGTTAATAGTACTGCATAGAGAAAATCTGCCAAGAGTAGATTTTAGCTACTCTTACCAAAAAACAAAGATAACTATGTAAAGTGATATGTTAATTTGCTTGACTGTGGTAATCATTTTATTATGCATATCAAAATGGTATATAAAACAATAAAAATAAAGGAAAATAATAACATACAGGGTTTGACAATCACAAGTGTTATGAAGGGGAGACAGTGATTCAGGTAGAATGTTAAATATTAAGCTGTATTTGTGGGAATATCAGTCTTGTTAATTGACTATACACTGATTTATTTTAAAAATGTATAAATCAAATCAATATAAAAGAATTAATACCATAGGCAGTTTTGGTTCAATTTTTTCTCTTAATCCTAGAGAATATTAGATAAAGGCAAACTTAAGTCACTTTCACAAACCAACTTGCACATGCACATACAAACAACATGAACATACATGTCACATGATGTCAGCTATATCTATTTTGAATTCAATGTTCAATAGAAATTCTGCAGAATGTTTTCTAAGATTAGGGTTACTATTGAGTAGGATCAAGTAAAAACATTTTTCAAAACTGTCATGGGTTTGAATTTTAAATATCACATGAGACATTTATTTCATTTTCATAATACATTAATATTTACTAATTATATTTTAATATACATTTTTATATTTATTTATAATTTTATAATATAGCCTACCATAGAGTTGTTAATGTTTTGCTGGATAAAAATAGTATACTTATGATAAATACAAAATTTCATTTGGATGCATAATATGCTGGGATGCAATATAGAGTTTTATATCAGTGAGCCCGGGAGGTGGAGGTTGCAGTGAGCTGAGATCATGTCACTGCACTCTAGCCTGGGTGACAGAGTGAGACTGCATCTCAAGAAAAAAAAAAAAAGAATGTTATATCAGAAGATTTGTTAGAAATCTCCATTCAATGAACTAACTCAAGAAATATGTATCTATTACCATAAGTCATGAATCCTTTTACATGTTACTAAAAACATATATGTTTAATAGTTCAATTTGAAGCATTGCTTGAGTGCTCTAGTACATTAATGTGGCTGGTCACATCCAATGCATGAAAAAAATGTGAGAACTCATCCAAACCTATTAGGAAAATATATCATTTCTAGTGCTTTCTAAAAGCTGAACAACTTAGGTCTAGTGTTAACTGTGCTTACATGCAAGGCTATAAATCAGACTTTTTTTTTGAGGAGATGAAGAAGGGGGGGTAGTTGTGCAAGTGGTAGTTGTTCCTATTCACGGATCTTAATAATAATTTTGTCTCGAAATTGTCTGTAGAGTGACTGTGGAGTTTAACCACCATGCTTTCAAATTTGAGAATTATGTCTACAAATAACTGAGCTAAATTAAATTACTGTCATCTGTTATTTTGCTTAAACTACTTCATGACTGTCTCAGATATCAAATGTGGGAATTTAAATCACAGTTGGAAAAATGAATTTTTAAATGTTTCTGCTATCTTACATTTGGGAAAAATGTGAAGGAAATGATAAAGAATAAAATAAGTCATGGACACCCTAACCAATAAATCATCAGTTGTCTATTTGTTAATATTAAAAATATCTGGAGACTATTGTTAACTATAACCTGGCCCAAACCAGTTCACCAGGAATGTTTCTTATGGGGATTGTTGTCCAGGTACCAACTATAGTGAAGAAGCATTTGTTTATTCTGTGTTTATAACTTCCTGTAGCGGCCACAAAGGGGATGGATGTAATGGGATAACTTCCTGTAGCGGCCACAAAGAGGACAGATGTAATGGGACAGGCTTTAGCTATTGTGCCAATTATTATCTTCACCCATTTAGCATTTGGGTGTCATTCAAAATCCTGGGCAATTCTGTCTCTCTCCAGCTTGAAGGCAGGGCTGGTGTCTGCTACTGATTGGCACATCGAATGTGAATGCAGATGGGTGTGTTTTGGGAGTGAAATCTTGTGTGAAAAAAATGCCTGGTTTATTCTAAGAGTTCCTTTGCCAATTAAAGGTTTGTTGGCTAATATTCCATGAATGGAAGGGACTCTCAAAAGTTAGGGGCAGCCACAATTTAGTGACCAAAATCTCACAGGAAATTACTTTGCCTTCATAACTTTCTTTGGCTGGTGTGGATCTAGTTCTGAAAATTGTTTAGCAGAAAGCATGAAAAACTCCAGTGTGAAGATTACTAGTTTTTCATTTTTTTTTTTTTTCTTGATGGTTAAGATACTTTTAGATGTTATGGAACTGCCTACAAAAGATTACATGACTGTGGTGGTCTTTAACTGACTACTTTTAGCAATTTCATTCAGCACTGAGAGAAATGGTTGGTAGGACACACAGATTCCTAAATTTGGCTCTATCTTCAGTTTCTCTAAGATCTTCAACCACATGCTTGGCTGATACTGATGTAAGTTTGTTCTTTATATAAGCAGTGATTTCTGAACTCTTATGCAAGAGCACATGTGTGTGTTTCCATGTGTGTATTGCTCATAATTTTGCATATATGTATAAAGTCAAAGAGTAAAGCAAAATGACTAAGGTATTTCAGTGATGCTGTATAAGAATATTTAATAATAATGTCTTATTTTTATCTCCCTAGTTATGAAAATCCTAGGACCACAGATATAATATCTGTCCCTGTGAACAAGGATGAACTTTGGATAAGTGGCCTAATTTAACTGACACATGGCAAGGCTGAATTCAGGAAGATTTTTCCTTTATCTTACTTTTTCTCTTGATTTCTAAGAAAAGAAAAAAAAAAAAAAAACACTGTCTCTGTTATAATCAGTAACAGAGAACTACAGTGCTGCTGTAGACTAGAATCTAAGCTGTATATGGAATTATGAGACAGACCAATAAAATATTAGTACACAGTGTATTTATAGTTTCTCTCATTTCATATCATTTTAAGAAAAAAATACTAAAATGGTGTTATTCTTTAAGAAAATGCTATCTTAAGATAGACCTAGAGGCAGCCCAGATTTATGCTACCTAAAAGTAGTTTGGGGACACACTATTTTAGCTTGGAATTTTCTGTAATGGTTGATTTGGACTGTAGAGAGTCATGCTGCAGTCATCACAATTGATTCTGGCATGCGCTTGTGTTTTCTATAATTCATAGTATTGGACTGTGATTTTCTTGTGTTCCCTTTTGTCTGTATGGAACTTTGGAAAATTGAAACACATTAGGCTTGCAGTTTGCATAATGTAACTTTGGACATGCTTAAAAGGTGAGATCAGTTCCAGATGAGGAAAGCCCTGGTTTCAAATAATAATGAAGAAACTCATACTCCAACTGGGCCTCTTAATAAGATCCCTCTGGTTTTATTAGAATAGAATAAAAAGTTCTTCAAGGTTTGTTTCCCTATATTTTGTAAAAATTTAATTTCTCACTAGGATCAAGGGATTTATTGAGAGGGGTTAATATGCTTAAATTTTATGTGGGGTGAAAAAATGCGGAACATGTTAACCTGTGGTAATTGGACTTTACTCTTTTTATATTCTTTGTTTCTCTCTGTATATCAGTCACAATAGGCTACGTTATGCAGAGTAACAATCCTAAAATCCCAGGAGGTTTAAACAATACATGTTTATTTAATGATATTCATCAATTTGGAAGCCAGGGAATTCTCATTGTGGTCTCCATTATACATGAACATATTCTAACGTGCAACATAGATTAAAGAAGATTTCTCAACTGAGTGGAGAG
This sequence comes from Colobus angolensis palliatus, assembly GCF_000951035.1. Lineage (NCBI taxonomy): Eukaryota > Metazoa > Chordata > Mammalia > Primates > Cercopithecidae > Colobus > Colobus angolensis. The sequence continues at coordinate 3,160,144 of NW_012111364.1, forward strand.
TCCATATAAAAAACTGAGAACAATGTAAGAAAAATATTTTTCTGATTTATTTCCTGATGTCTTAGAGGAAACATCAAAACACATTAATTGAAACCTCTAAGGAAGAAACAGTCTCATGTTATTTATTGCCTCACAATTGATAGAAACATTTGCAAATTTTAGGAGCAGAAATTTTATATTCTTCTCTTGGTTGATGATTTAGACCTAGTTGTTATTCTGAACTGCTTAACAAAATAATTACTATCAAAACAGACATTTTCACTATGAAATGCTCAAATCTCTTTACTCTCAAGTAAGAGATGTGTTACTAGAGATGGGTTCAATCAAGATCAAACATGTTAGACAAGGATATTGTTAGTGTAACAAACAGAAGACTTAAATTCAGCATTCTTTGTTAGTGGGCCACTGGATTTTTTTTAACCTCTTCTTGAACTTTACTGTTTCTTTCAAATACTGTAATTCTCTCTTGGAATTCTGTGCAACTAGCTTAGCAAGTTGAACTGGGACCACCTTCTTTTTAAAGATGAGATTCTACTGATTTTCATTTCAGTCTAGTTGTATTTGCTTGGAAATTATATTGGTTTTTAGGACCAACCTCTCAGTTAATGATAAAAATATATGTACATTTGTCTCAGCTTGTTCCTTGCACATATATCTTTTTGGAAGACTTCATGATTGTGAGAAGGTGGGACAGAGGACCTGTAGTTATAACTAAAAAACTCAACAAAGCCTCAGGACACTTAGATTCAGCATCCTGGCAGTCACTTTCTTCCCTTCTTTCTCTTGTTCTCAACTATGGAGACAAAACGTTATGTTTAAAGGTGAAAAGACATCTTTAAATTCTCAATATTTAATAGATACCGTGTTTTGTTTTAGTCTACTCTTACATTGGTAGAATTAACCTACTGAATTTATGACTGATTTCAAGAAAGGATATACTCATGGAAACTAGTAATTGCTAGCTAATATGCTTCTTAGAGCAAAGAAAAAAAATAGATTCAGAATGTCTATATTACTGTTTCACAAATATTTTACAATATCTTCAGTAACATATTTGCAAACTTGGAAGTGGACTCATTTTGATATGACAAAGTTAGAATGTGGAAAAATCAATGTCTTTGTATTTAGTTGTTTCCAAGGAAATTCCATAAGGGTATTATGTTTAGATTTAATTTTCTGTTGAAGAAACAGTTTGTTACATTTTCAAAATTTTACAAGGGCTCACATAATAAAAAATATGCTTCTGCTGCTGGTGTTAGAGAAGTATTGGTTAAATTTAGAACCATGTGGGAGGTAAAATCCTGTCTACCTGTTATAAGCACAGTTGGAGTAAAAACGTTTTGTGTTAGTTTATATTGGCGAGGTAATAGAAAAAGAAAAATATTACTTAAAATGTAATTCAAATAGAAAGGAATTATTTAAAATGTAAATTGATTTTCAAACAGTAATTGGGTATCTACAGAATTGTAATTGGGTATCTACAGTAATTGGACATCTACAGAACTCTCCACCCCAAATCAACAGAATACACATTCTTCTCAGCACCACATCACACTTATTCCAAAATTGACCACATAATTGGAAGTAAAGCACTCCTCAGCAAAT
>NW_012111364.1:3164748-3189794 GCF_000951035.1 Colobus angolensis palliatus
AGGGGGGAGGGTGGAGGGATTGCATTGGGAGTTATACCTGATGTAAATGACGAGTTGATGGGTGCTGACGAGTTGATGGGTGTAGCACACCAACATGGCACAAGTATACATATGTAACAACCCTGCACGTTATGCACATGTACCCTAGAACTTAAAGCATAACGAAAAAAAAAAAAAAGAAAAGGAAATACAATTTAAAAAATATATTGTTATTTATTTTTAGTTTGCTTTCTGTCATAATTGAATACAAATTCTTTGTAATGTTTTAGAATTTATGTCATGGTAAAAATTTAATTTTTGTAAACATGTATCATTCAATGTAATAAATATTCTTCAATTTTTCTATGAATAATTCTACATTTGGCCTTTTGAGTGACTTTGCCACTCATGTCTCTCATACATTCTTTTTTGGTTTTGTTTTTGGCTTCTGATAATATCCATGGCTTTTTTTTTCTTTTGCTTGTCTTTTTAATTATGTATACCATCCAGCTGTTTTACAAACTATTTGTTAAAAATGAAGCACCCTTCTCTCATTTTCTCAGGAAAAAAAATGACTAAGCACAGGAGAAATGAGAGAAATTACAAGGTTTCTTCAAATTTGTTGTAGTTGCAAAGTACACACATCTCACTGTAAATAAAAATGCAAACAATAAATAGAAAATAGGTGAAAAATGTACCTTACTACAGTTCCTCTCCCTTTCCAATATATAAATATTTCCACTTTCTAGGTGTATTAGCCCCTTTTCACAGTGCTATAAAGAAATATCCAAGACTGAGTAATTTATAAAGAAAAGAAGTTTAATTGACTCACAGTTCTGCATGGCTGGGGAGGACTCAGGAAACGTACAGTCACAGCAGAAAGGGAAGAGGCATGTCCTACATGGCAGCAGGTAAAAGAGACAAAAGCAGAGGAAACGCCAGATAATTATAAAACCATCAGATCTCACGAGAACTCACTCCCTATCACAGAACAGCAGCAGGGAAACAACCACTACGATCCAATTACCTCCCACTTGGCTCCTCCCTCTACACGTGAAGATTATGGAGATTACAATTCAAGATGAGATTTGGGCCAAACCACACAGCCAAACCTTATCACCAGGGAAGTACAATCACTAACAATAAACTTGTTTTGTCAGTATTTCCTGAATTAAAAAGTTAATCTTAAAACAAGAGTAAGACAGTATCTCTGAGAAAAGGATGACTGCTGAGAACAAAAGCAACTGCCTACGCTAAATTTATTATGTCTCTGTTACTAGCACAATGACCAAACTTCTCAAAATTAAAATCAAGTCTTGGATTGGGATTATTTCTCAAATATTCAATAATAACCCCTATCCACAACAATAGTGCAGCAGACTATTACCACATTATCAAGAGTTAAGTTCATCTCAAGGCTTGTAATGGAAGAGATAGCAAATAGCAGAGAAAATAAAGAGCCATGTTTCTCAATCATTAGTCTGAAACAGAAACACCTGGAAGATTTGTTAAACATGGGCAGCTGGGATGGGAATTAGGCCCTGAATTTCTAACTCAATAGTTCTGGGACAGGGCCTACAAATTTGCAGTTCCAGCAAGTTCCCAGGTGATACTAATGCTATTGATTTGAGGACAGCTGGTCTAGCCCCTAGAGCAGCACTTTTTAAATTATGGCCCATAAAACAGTGCCAGTTTGTGAATTGCGAGTATGAGATAATCACGTAAATTTAGCATAAGCACTTTAAAATGTTTATAACAATTTGATAGAATTATTTCATGTTTGCTATATCTAACAATATACAATTTAAGGATGTAATCTGAATGTCTTCTTGTTTAATTTTTCTTTTCTAGAAATTAAATTTTGTTGTATTTTATTCAAGTATTGTTCAATGCTGTGTCAGAGGCAAAAGCCAACATGTTCTTCTCCACAGATAGTTTGAAGTGTACTGGTCTTTGAGAAATGGTAAAATATCTGGTCCACACAGTAGTATTTGAGTAGAAATAGAAGAGATATGATCAGTATGTGCTTGGATGAGACTTAAACGTTAGGAAAACTGTACCCATCAGAGAAGCAAAGAAAGGAGAAGCACCTGCATGAGAGAATCACATAATGGCACAGTTAGAAGGGAACTTAAAGATGATTTAAGAACCCAGGCATGTTTTGTAGGCACAACTTTCACTTAACTAGTGAAGTCCAGAGTACATGCAATTTAAAATTGGTAAGTAATACATTATAATTGAAAACTACCCTGTGAGATAGGTGTCATCCTGACTTTGAAAATCAGGAAATTAAGCTAAAAATAATTTACAGAATGTAATAACAACCTCACAGCTAATAAGGGACAGACCCAATTCTCGTTCTAAATCTCTTTCCACCAAACATAATAAATCCACAGTTTACATTGAATTGAGTAAGTACAGGGTGCTTCTTTTTGATCTCCCAAAAATGTTATATGAAATCATTTTGAAAGTTTCATTACTTCCCAGTTATTTTTGCCAGCAGCAAATACTAGTTTTCATGAATGAACCTGTAATCTTGTTCAGCAACAATCAATTACAGTAGTAAACTTAGGAAGTAACAAACTGCTTATACAGTTTAATGCATTTTCCATGAGTAATCAGCATACAGAAAGGCTGCTAACACTTCCCAATAAACCATGGCATGGTCTGAAACGATTTTGCATTTTTAAATATCATGTCTATTTAAAATTCCATAATTTATCTCCTTCTCTAGATGCCCTTGCCTTTCTAAAAGATAGTTTTTTGCTTTAAAAAATTATCCATGAGCAAGAATAAATGACCTGGAATACATTAATATCTACTGCATGCCATTTATACATATAAATGCAATCTTTTTTTCCAAGAATTATCTAGACAGCAATATTTCATATAACAATCCAAGTAATTTTATACTTTAATTGAGGTAATAAAAATATCAAATTTACCACAATTCTGAGATGGCAAATCTTTTGTGTAGTGATTTTCTATAATAGTGATAGAGATTAAAAAGAAATAAAAAGCACTGCTCTTTTAAAACGAACATTATAATTGTCAGAAATGGGATATTTGCTAACTTTCATTCTACCTTCTAGTATACCTCTTAGCAACCCGGAATTCAATGCTTTCTGTTTTGATTACCTAGTACAAAAGTTCCCTAAGCACCAAACCAGGTAACAAGGTTACAATATCCCTACTGGTTTCTCAGGATATTAATAAGTAAGTTGGTAAGAGTGAATAGGAAAACAAAGTGAGAAAATATAAATCAAATGAGGAAAATAATATGCTTTGATAGTTACTTTGTAATTTTCAATCTTGGTAACTATTTCAAAGGGTCACTTTCTGTCTTCTTTATCCCACTAAAATTTTGTTACTGTGAAACTTTTTCATGGAGGATGAACATGAATAATACACATGAAGCAGTGTTTAACATCCTCAGAAAACCAACATTAAATTAAGTTTATGTGATGTGTATTTGGAGAGGTAGAGACAGAAAGGATATTCATCCCTTGAAGCTGTGGATGCCCAATATCAGTTCTCATGGTCTATTGTCTTTGTCATACCAGTTGGTGATATTTTGAATATCAGGTGTATATCTCAAGAGTGCATTAAACAAAAACTAATCTTCTACCTTAGTAAGCCCATTGAACTGAATGATTTGGTAATGGATATGAAGATCTTTCAAAATATAATATCCTTTGACCAAATAATCTACACATATAAAACCATCTTAAGGAAATAGCCAGAAATGTAGATTATTTTCAAGGAATTGTTACTTAATATCGTTACAATTATGGCTTTAAATACTTAATTATTTAAACTGTAATTCATTACTATAATGTTTAAACACATTAAAGTGATTTTTAAAACATAATGACATGAGAATATTCTCACAAATAAGACTTTAAATAAATGACACATTGATACGGTTTGGCTGTGTTCCCAACCAAATCTCATCTTGAATCGTAACTCCCACAATTCCCACGCGTCGTGGGAGGAATCTGTTGGGAGGTGATTGAATTATGGGGGCAGATCTTTTCTGTGCTGTTCTCGTCATACGGAATGAGTCTCACAAGATCTGATGGTTTTAAAAACGAGAGTTTTTTCTGCACAAGCTCTCTCTTTGCCTGCCACCATCCATGTAAGACCTAACTTACTCCTCCCAGCCTTCTGCAATGATTGTAAGCCCTCCCCAGTCATGTGGAACTGTAAGTCCATTAAACCTCTTTCTCTTCCCAGTCTCGGTTATGACTTTATCAGCAGCATGAAAACAGACTAATACAGTAAATTTGTACCAATAGAGTGGGGCGCTGCTAAAAAGATACCCAAAAATTTGGAAGTGACTTTAGAACTGAGTAACAGGCAGAGGTTGGAATAGTTTGAAGGGCTCAGAAAAAGACAGGAAACTGTGGGAAAGTTTGGAGCTTCCTAGAGACTTGTTGAATGACTTTTACCAAAATGCTGATAATTATATGGACAAAGAAATCCAGGCTGAGGTGGTCTCAGCTAGAGATGAGGAACCTGTTGGGAATTGGAGCAAAGATAGCTCTTGCTATGCTTTAGTAAAGAGACTGGCAGCATTTTGCCCCTGCCCTAGAGATCTGTGGAACTTTGACCTTGAGGGAGATGATTTAGGGTATCTGGCAGAAGTAGTTTCTAAGCAACAAAGCATTCAAGAGGTTACTTGGGTGCTGTTAAAAGCATTCCATTTTAATTGGGAAGAAGAGCATAAAATTTCAGAAGATTTGCAGCCTAACAATGTGATAGAAAATAAAAATCCAATTTTCTGAGTAGAAATTCAGGCTGGCTGCAGAAATTTGCATAAGTAATAAAGAGCCAAAGGTTAACCCCAAGACAATGGGGAAAATGTCTCCAGAGCATGTCAGAGGTCTTCACAGAAGCCCCTCCCATCACAGGCCCAGAAACCTAGAAGGAAAAAGTGGTCTCAGATAAGACTCCGGACTGTGGACTTTCGAGTTAATGCTTAAATGAGTTAAGACTTTGGGGGACTGCTGGGAAGGCATGATTGTTTTTGAAATGTGAGGACGGCCGGGCACGGTGGCTCAAGCCTGTAATCCCAGCACTTTGGGAGGCTGAGACAGGCGGATCACGAGGTCAGGAGATCGAGACCATCCCGGCTAACATGGTGAAACCCCATCTGTACTAAAAAAAAAAAATACAAAAAATTAGCCAGGCATGGTGGCAGGTGCCTGTGGTCCCAGCTACTCGGGAGGCTGAGGCAGGAGAATGGCGTGAACCTAGGAGGCGGAGCTTGCAGTGAGCTCAGATCGCGCCACTGCACTCCAGCCTGGGCGACAGAGCAAGACTCCGTCTCAAAAAAAAAGAAATGTGAGGACATGAGATTTGGGAGGGGCCATGGGAAAAACGATATGGTTTGGCTGTGTTTCCACCCAAATCTCATCTTGAATTGTAACTCTCACAATTCCCACATGTTGTGGGAGGAGCTTGGTGGGAGGTGATTGAATTATGGGGGCGGGTCTTTCCCATGCTGTTCTTACGATAGTGAATAAGTCTTATGAGATCTGATTGTTTTAAAAATGAGTTTCCCTGCACAAGCTCTCTCTTTGCCTGCCACCATCCATGTAAGACGTAACTTGCTCCTCCTTGTCTTCCACCATGATTGTGAAGCCTTTCCAGCCATATGGAACTGTAAGTCCATTAAACCTCTTTTTCTTTCTGTTCTTGGGTATGTCTTTATCAGCAGCATGAAAATGAATGAATACACACATACACAAAGACATAGATGATGTGAACGAGAAACAACCAAATTCACTGCAGCTCTCTAAATAAAGTGAGATGTTTATTATTACCTTCTATATTTCTTGATATTGTCCAGCATAGCTATTTCAATAAAATGTGCATCTTTATGATTCAAATATATTTAATGTAAATATTCTAAATTGAAATTTCCTTTATGTGGAAAAATACTAACTTTTCTACATTCATAAAGCAAAGTGAAAAGGAAATGCTAAACTACCGCAGATTATACCCACAAGACTTCTGACAAATTGCTTAATTAGAAAAATCAGAGACTACTGTTATCATCTTTATATACTGCCTATTTCTGAATTCAGCTTTCATATCTTTAAGCAAATTTTTTCATCCACCTCACACACCAATTTGTATGCCTCTTCTCCACCAAAATCCCACACTCCAGGATGATGAATGCTTCTGTTCACTGTTGTACTAGTGGAAAGGATGGGGGCATAGTGTGAGGGAGAGGGGAGTTCATTACAGAAGATGTCGGAGAAGGCTAGAGAAAGAAGAGGCAGGAGAGGTGGGCTTCATAGTTGGGGTTGATATTTACATTTTGAAAACATCATAGACTGGAAAAAATAAATCAATTTTTAATTTGCATTTATGAAACTCCAGATAAAACTATAATAATTAAACTCTAAGTGTTCCTCTTTTAATTATGTAATACTTTTTAGCTTTTGTGATATGAAATCTTAGAAAATGCCAACTATTTAATGAAAAAAATTAAAACAAAGTTAATCTGACATTTCTTTAGTATTTTAAATAATATAGACTAGTATTTTGGGGAGAGGTTATTTTTAAAAATCAGCTACTCATCTGACATTGCATCACCAAAATTACTTCAAAGGATTGGAGACGGAAAATAAGACTAAAAATGTCCAAGTACCTTCTTCATTAGTGGATAGGACTGAAGATCTGCTTATTTTGTGATAGCAGATTAACTTTCAAAGTTTTCTTTGAGAGCCAATAATCAAATATATGCTTCGAAAGAAGTTCAAGAAAGACCAAAGTCATCATTTTTGAACAAGAATTTTAGTAACAGAAGAGAGATAAGAAGTGAGTTCTCAATGAAGTATAAGGAATGAATATTGACAATGTTTATTCCACTTGTTCTTCCATTTTTGACAGCAATTCCTCTAACAACACCTTTTTTAATGTGTTGGTTTTATTTAAAAAAAAAAGGAGGGGGGGATACAGGAAGAATAAGGGCCTTTTTTTTTTTTTTTTTTGCCTCCAGCACTGGCTAATAAAATAAGAAACAGTTGTCTCTGCTCTATTAAGGGTTGATAGGAAAATTGTAGTGAAATGACTTTGGCTGCTGGAGGCAGGGGACCACCAACAGTGCCTCAGCTTATTTATCCGTGACAGCGTTGAAGCTGAGAGCCTGCCATTTCCCAGGAGGAAGGAATAGTGGAAATGACAAAAGGAAATCTTAGAATGGAGATAATAAAAATGATGGTTGCATTTGAGGCTGTTATCAGGACTTCTCTCATGCCAACTTTGAAAGTAAAGATTTTAATATTATGAGAACTGTAACTATCCTTAATTCAGATTTCAGCAGTCTGGTAGTACAGTAAGTCACATCTTGGTGGGATCTACAAAAACTTTTGCAAAAATGTTTAATTGTATGACAGCATTTCAAAAGCATTTCCCTTGATCAGATAAGGACCTTCGTGTGAATCTATTTTATCAACTAATGATTAGTTTCATGTAGCTAGGTTACATAGTATAAATTACTTTTAAAACCCCCTTCCAAAGAATTCATGGTTTAATAAACTATAGTAAATGACAGTGTGTCTAAAACAGTGTAGCAACCAGTTCTGTGATTTGCAGTTAATATACCATTAATGTCTGACTGAAAGCTAACTTCTGTTTTTCAGTGAACCTGCCCAAACACAAATATTATACAGTAATGTGGTTGTGATGTGAATATTTCACATTAATAGTATTAATGTATTAATCAACTTTCCATAATTGCTGTATCTCCTACATTTTAAACATGTTTTTATCTTCTGCTTTTCTTACTTCATTTGCTTCTAAAGAGAACAATTGTCTTGCTTCCTCATATTTCTTTATTGCTGTTAATCTTAAGGACATATAAAAGGATTACCTTATTCACAAGGGGAAAAAGATCATTATAAATCCTCACTCCTTTATTTTCTCCTTCCTGCCTTTCGCTGATTTCATGGAAGAAATCTTAGACTGTTTTTCCATTCCTAGTAGAAGAGTAGTTATTAACACACAGGAAAGCAAGCACACACATTCTATCAATAAATACTGCTCGAGCCACGGGTTCACAATGCACTAATTCATTTATTCAGTCAGTTAGCCCACAAACATTTATTAGGTATTTATTGTATTCCAGAAACTGTGATAGACTCTGGATATTAAAGGATAGATTCAATATGTTTCAATAAAGGAATAAATGAATAAATAAAGAAAATACTGAATCAGTGAATGATTAATTAGCGATAAGATCAGCTATTTATAGAAATGCACTAATTCGGAAACCCAGTGTGCTGGGCCAGTTTTCTTGAAGGAGTGGAACAAATGAAGAAGACAATATTGCCTCAGAGTGAAAGTTTCATTCTTTGAGGGAGGTGTTAGATCACAGAAATCTGTTTTTGTTTGGGGTTTACCTCAGTAAAGAAAAGGGGTAGGTTTCACCTGCTACTTGGTTAAACTGACAAGCTATTAATGATTTTCCAATTAAATTGTGATCTATACGTGATTTATTTTGCTACTTTTCCCTTTAACTTCCAACTGTTACCTGAATACCAGAAAAAATTGGTCAGAAAGTAAAGCACACACCAAACCTCGTAACCTTTCTATTCTGCAAGAGAATGTGGCAGGAGTTGAACTTCAGGAAATGAGTTTCCACGTTTTTAGTCTCCGAAATGAAGACAAACATGGGTGTAGGGGCTAAAAAAAAGTCTTACTGAGAGGTCAAGATTTGTGAATGTTGCAAAAGCCCATGAGGCTTTGGTGGTGGGGGAGAAATGTAGGGGGATTTTATTTGGAAAACTCGTGCAGGAACAAACAGTGATATTTGTAAGGGGAGGAAAAAGGGTGTAGGGATTCCTCCTACTCTCACTTTCCCTCTACCAACGATAAACTGGCACCAGCAACTCATATTCTCTGCTGCTCTGAGATCATTGAGATTTCTTCTAAAACTTCAAGGAAATCAGTAATATACATTCTTTAATGGAGTCATGAGATGAGACAATAATATTCCAACATATTCAAATAAAAAGTTTGCCAGAGCAATGGCAGAATCACGGAAAAAAGAATTCAATACTACTCAGTATTAGATTGTTGCTGGAGTAGATAGAAACTGCCCCAAAATTTCCAGTTTCACAGTGTTAAAAGAAAAACTTCAGCCGAATTAAATTTAAAGGGGTTTAAATGAGCAACAAATGATTCACAAATTGGGCAGTCCCCAGAATCACAGCGGATTCAGAGAGACTCCGGTGCACCGATGTGGTGGAAGAAGATTTATGGACAGCAAAAGAAAAGTAATATACAGAAAATGAAAGTGAGGTACAGAAACAACTAGATTGGTTACAGGTTGGCATTTGCCTTATTTGAACATGGTCTAAACACTCGGTAGTGTATGAGTGGTTTTTGGCCGGGCGCGGTGGTTCAAGCCTGTAATCCTAGCACTTTGGGAGGCCGAGACGGGCGGATCACGAGGTCAGGAGATCGAGACCATCCCGGCTAATACGGTGAAACCCCGTCTCTACTAAAAACTACAAAAAAAAACTAGCTGTGCGAGGTGGCAGCGCCTGTAGTCCCAGCTACCCGGGAGGCTGAGGCAGGAGAATGGTGTAAATCCGGGAGGCGGAGCTTGCAGTGAGCTGAGATCCCGCCACAGCACTCCAGCCTGGGTGACAGAGCGAGAGACTCCGTCTCAAAAAAAAAAAAAAAAAAAAAAAAATACGGCTGCTAGGATTGACCAAGACTCAGCTATTGTTACGGGCACATACTACTAAGTCAGGTTTTCAATCTTGTCTACCTATGAAGTTAGATTACTGTTCATCCACAAGGACTCCAATACAAAAGTACAGAGTCCCTCTTAGGCCATTTTTAGTTCACTTTAAGAACAGTCATTTAATTTATATGTATAAGAATATTTCTTGGACTTCTGCCTTGCCAATGGCTCTTTGACGAATGGGTTTCTGGTGAGACTGATGATTCTTACGTATCATGTTGGCAAAAATTTTAAATTTTTCAATACACTTTGGTGGAAAACTTTTGGCAAACTTCTCATTTATGGAGAGCAATTTGGAAAAATCTATTAAGCATAAGATTCATTTGCTCTTTGACACAGCAACCTCACTTCAAGATAGTTATCCCTCAGATACACTCCACACATAGGAGAACTGAGGTTAGCACATTATTTGTGGTAATCAAAGAGTGAAAACAATCCAGTGTCCTCTATGGAATAATTACTCTGCCTTGCATCTCTAAAAGAGAATGAAGATTACCTCAGTGTTACGTAAAAATCTCCAGGATATGTCATGAAGTGGAAAGAAGAAGGTGCAAGACAGTGATACAGTATGTTAAATTTTGTATGAAAGAAGAGATGAAAATATAAAGTATAAAAAGATATTTGCTTGTATTTTCAGAAAGACAGGCTAAAAAGATACAAAAGAAACTAAGTTAGGAATGGGGACCAAGTTAGGAATACATGAACAGAGACAAATAAAAATGAAACTTAATGTATGTTTTTTAAATCTCATTTTTGTATTTTAACTATGTGAATGTATGACTATTCAAAAAATAAAATTAAAATGTATAAATCAGTTAATATCAGATGTTAATCTACTTTACTTTTGCAATCTTGACATAGATAAAATGATATTCTCTCTGCTCTGTTGATGTTCAGAATTCTCCATAGCACTATTACCTTATCAGGCCTATCAATCTTTTGGTTTTATGAGGGTAAAGATACAAATGATCATCTAACATTCTGGGGGTCCACTTTGATTTCTGTGCCAGTGAGAATATTCACAGAATATTATTTGGGGCAAAATAAAAAAGTAAGATCTAAATCTGTGTACTGTAAATAATTTAGTCTATTTTGGGGGTTTCTAAATGGTGATAAATTGTTATCATAAGGAACTGCTATCAGGCCACTGGAGCAGCCTCAGTCTTCCTCCATGTGGTGAAAAGGGTCCTCTAGGCCTTTCTAGAGTCGAACAAAACTTGTACCTTGGATTCAGCAAACCTGGGTCTGTGCAAAACAGATGGTGACAGAAGCTTCCTCAAACTGTTGTGTGGGCATATCCTTAGGAATTTCTCTCCCTTTTTCCTCTTGATGAAATCAATTAGAAATAATTCTTCCCAGGTCCTGAATAAATCTCTTCTGGAAGGATTATAAATCAGTGTGACCCTTGTGACTGGCAGTGGCAGAAAATCTGACCCTCCAGTCCTGTGGACTATGAATACTTTGCTCAGGTGAAGATCACAAAAAGTAGTCTTCAGCAAGAATAAAGATTATTGCTAGATTTTATTCTTTTGTGAATAGTTTAGCCTAATAACTTACGAGGCAAAAATTAAAAACAGTTTATATATTTATTTTAATTGGAGATATCATGTGTTTAAGTGTGTCAATAACTTTATTAAAACATGTCTTTAGAGTGAAACTGTAAAAAGAATTTTCCCAAATATTCTAATTCTCCAGCTTCTACATCTACTCTAACCCTTATGCTACCCTTATTAAATTTAAGTAAGATTACCTGCCATTATATTTGACTAATAAAATATGAGTGAAAGTGGCATGTGACTTCTGGAAAAAGGCATTAAATTACCAGAGTGACAATCCTTTATCCTTGCTGAAATTATTTTGGGAGGCTGTATGAAGAAGAATTTTTCAGCAGCCTGGTCCTTAAGGGTCTTAGAAGGCAGTTTCCCTGCTGATCCATGCTGAATATACCACGTGGAAAGAAACAGAAAAGACAAGGACCAAAGAGCCCTTATTTGCAATAGGTCTTTACTTCTGTCCAGAGAAGGACAGTCTCTGACTTGAAGACCCAGAGTTTACCCTGTAGCAAATATGCACAAATATTTCTCATTATGATTTGAATAGGAGAGCCATCTAGACAACTCCAAACAAACAGATTGCTGCCTAGAAGGTATGCAGACTGGGAGATAAAGGACTGATGAACCGGCTTCAGTGACCAATTCCCTCATCAGTTATCTTCCTCACTGTAAATCAATTGCAAACCAATCTCTTAAGAGTTAGCATTAGTCAGTCAGCTCCTGGTACCTTCTGAAAACAAAGAAAATATCAAGATTCTGGGACTGTAGATCTCAAGATCAGATTCAATAATCTTACCCTTTGATCTCACCACTTTCAAACCACAACATCCCAGACAGTATCTACAATGCAAATGTTAATGAAATCATCATTACTTTCATATTAATATAAAGAAAAGAAATCCAACCTACCAAAGTCTACAAACTTAACCTAAATTTATTTAGCACTGTTTTACAGTATTTTATAAGAAAAGAATTAAAATAGGAAATATAGAGGCATACTGATTGTTAATAACGGTATCAGAACAAGAAAAAAAAAATTCTATTCAGGATGAACATTAGCTAAATCTGAATAACAGAATTCACTGACCAATTTGGTCTTTGAAGGTTTACAGGTGAAAAAAAGTTCAGATGTGAAAAGGTTTACAAATGAAAAGAAGTTCTGTAAAATCTCCAATCTAATAAAAGCACACAAAAGTGCTACTCATTTTGTTCTCACTTTCATCAAGTTCAATTAGGTTGTCAAAATTAAAATGAGGTTTAATACAATCCAAATCTCCGCCTTTCAAGGTAGCATTCAAGATTTCTTTTAAATTTTCTACTTTGTTGCTCAAGAAGAGAGTACAGATGAGAGCTGAACTGGAACATTCAAGGAATGTTCATAGATTCACAAAGTTAAAAAAATATGCTTTAGCTATTTATACACACAGATGTTTAAGAGATGAATTACATGTTCTGCCTTCAAACTTAGAAATAACAATTAAGACTAAAAAGAAAAAAGTTATATTATCTAATTTACCAAGACTTTTGCTTGTTCCAATATTTGTTTTCCTCTTTCATTAGTCATCAGAATCAAGTTCTAAAGTCTTTATCTTATTAAATTAGGTAAGTGAGCTTCACTCAATTTGAGAGACAAACTGGAAACTTACATTAGCTTCAGACTAATCTGTTAAATGACTATGGCCATACCGAAAGATGTAATACATCCCCTGCCTATGACTATGGCTATAGTCTAGTACCATGGACTATAGATGTTATTTAGGTTTTGTTCAGTTTATCATTTTAATCTTTGAAAATGCTCCCATCAGAAACTAAAGGTGAAGTGTAAAATCATTTTTTGAACAAAGTCCACTCTTTAAATATGAGTCATTCCTCAAATGCCAGCTGTCAATTAAATGTACTATAACAACATTATTGACAGACTTAAAACAAGTCCATTTGTCAGTTCATTACAGAAAGTTTATTTGTTTAGCTACTTTTTAAATTTGATCTGAGTTTGGGTGCATGTACATTTCTATGTATTGGATTTCAGTTTCATCTTGTTTTCAGTACTTTGTTTTTCCTTTTTTCAAATCTGGTCTCAAGTGATGATTTTTAAGTACATGGGAAAACACTTTGGTTACTTTTATCATCTTCTTCACCTTTCTCTTATAGCTCTCCTTTCTCATCTCCCTCTTCCCCTTTCCTTTCTTTCCTTTTCCCCACCACCCTTCTCCTCACATTTCTTTGCCTGTCCTCCTCATCTTACTCCTCCTCCTCTACTGTTTCCCCATCCCCCTTTCACCATTGTACCAGATGTACAACTCCTGCTTCAGTGACAGCATCAATAATTAAGAAAATGAAACAAGAAAACAGCTGATGTGAGCTCAGATGAGATCTGCAGATGAATAAACATGGTTTGCTTAGAATCTCATTTACAATGTGTAATAACCAATATCAAGGAATAAATATAGCAAAGAGCCTTTATTTATGTATGTGTGTGGGAGCGTAATTACATGCACATGTTCATATTTAGATAGCTTGAAAATCATACAAGCGAATATTGGTGGTTTAAC
This sequence comes from Colobus angolensis palliatus, assembly GCF_000951035.1. NCBI lineage: Eukaryota > Metazoa > Chordata > Mammalia > Primates > Cercopithecidae > Colobus > Colobus angolensis. Next base: position 3,178,599 of record NW_012111364.1, read on the forward strand.
ACTTAATATCTTCCAGGGGAAAAAAGTGATGATTTTGCTGCTAACTGAATGCAGCAATGTAATTTCACATGAAATCCACAACTTGGAAAAAGGAAACATTAATATCAAACATGGGTACCATATAATTGTGCTAAACTAGGAGAAGTCTCTGCTTTTTAGTTTTCTGTTAAAGTTTTATTCCCAGAGCAGAGAACTGCTAAAGCTGTCAGCAGCTGCATAAACACTGTCCTCATTTCATTTAAGGATAGTTACACATCAAAAGATGCCTTCCGGAGCACCCTATGATCTCGTAAGAATGAAAAGTCTGAGTTATTAATGCAAGATGTTAGATAGTAAGTCCAATGATTTAGAATCATTGTTTTATTTTTATGTGTTTTGGTAAAAACTTTATTTTGAAAATGTGCCAAAAGCACCAAATACAAAAAACAAAATATGACTACAGTTCTGTATCTAAGTTAATATATTAATTAATAGATTCTATTTCCTTTATGTAGTTTAGAGGAAAAGTCTTCTTCAGTGCAAGGAATTCATGCAAATGCTTGTAGCAACACTAGCATAGAGCCCACATATTATGGGGAAAAAGGGAAGGGGGAGCAAAAGGAGGAACAAAAAACCATAATCCTTGTGTATAGCTTATGATGCAACCAGATTCTTCTCTCAGCTTTTGAAATTTTGCAAAGTGAGACTATATCTCAGCTTCCAAAATAGCAAACTTTGTTAACTATAAAACTAAAATGATATAAAGAAACAAATTACCTTAGAGAGTTGTTTTTCTGGAGAATTAACATCATTTATTCATTCAAGCCATGTATCTACTATGTAGTAAAGAACACCACAGTTAGTGCATACAAGCTATGAGGAAGCCTAAGACAGCAGTAGTCCTCTGTTAATGTACAGTAGAGGAGAGAGAAGATCAATATAAAGATAATTATTATAGGAACTGTTTAATTAAAAAACAGTAGCTGATCTCTTCTCTGGCATGACACAGAGGCCAGAAGATGGATCTGGAGTTAGGCAAACTTGATTCTGAAAATCTATTCCACTACTTGTGTGACCAGAGAAAAGTTATTTAAACTCATTTATAAAATGGGATAACACAACTTACAAATTTTCAATGAGGATTAAATATGAAGATACATATATTTTGCCTTAAAATATATGATACATAAACATGGCATGGTGGTGCACACCTGTAGTCTCAGCTACTCAGAAAGCTAAGGTGACAAGATCACTTGAGCTGAAGAGTTCTGAGCAGCATAGCTAAATCCTGTTTCAAAAAAAAAAAAAAATGTGAAATGAAATACATGACATGTAAACCCTTCTATACTGCCTAGTCTATAATGGACAATGAACAAGTGGCACTTGTCATTTGTGATTAAAGTGGTAATGAAATATTAGAAACATTAATATTTAAATAAAAAATTAAAATCCAGAATAAAAAAGTCGATAAAATTAACATTTATAGGTGCCAACATTGCTTTGACAATTTTTAAAAAACATGCTGTTTATTAGCATATTAAAATTTGGATAATTTGTTGTGTAATGAATTCGAGTTTGAGTTTAGTAATCAAATTTGAAAAATTTACAGTGGAGAGTATATACTCTGACAACAGAACTCCTAAAATGGCAATAAAAAAATTGTAATCATATATGTTCTTAATTGCATTACACCAGCTGAATGACTCATTTGGTAGGAAAGGGTTTAATTACTAACATTTTGCCTATGCCATGGAAAGATAATCCTAGGATCATTCTATTACGATAGTTGTTGGTATATACCATACACTGTGAGTAGGGAGAAAGTCAGCCAATATTATTAGCCTGCAAGCAATAAAAGTTATTGTTTTTCTTAAGCAACATTTTATATTTTTAGCAGAAGATCATATGACTTAATTTATAAATTTAAATATGTTGTTTGAGCTGTCAGTATTTACCAATCTTTATTTTATATATTTTGGTATAGTAAAAAGTTTCTCATAAAATGAACCAATGTGAAGCCAGGCATGGTGGCTCACACTTGTAGTCCCAGCACTTTGGGAGGCCGAGGCAGGCGGATCACTTAAGGTCAGGAGTTCGAGACAAGTCTGGCGAACATGGGGAAACCCTGTCTCTACTAAAAATACAAAAATTAGCTGGGCATAGTGGATTATGCCTGTAATCCCAGCTACTAGGGAGGCTGAGACAGGACGCTTCAACCCAGGAGGCGGAGGTTTCAGTGAGCCCAGATCACGCCACTGCACTCCAGATTGGGTGACAGAGCGAGACTCCGTCTCAAAACAAGCAAGCAAACAAACAAACAAACAAAAAAGCACCAATGTGACCTGTCACACCCAAAGGGGCACTGCATATATTATAAAAAGTGGTGAACATATGATTGGGTGGAACAGACATTAAGTGGCATAAATGAGTTCAGGTGAAGACAGTTATCAGAAGATGAAAAAATGATAGTGATACAACAGGCTAGTGCATGTCTAATTTTAATCAACAGAGGGGAATGAATTTGTTATGTACCCTAACTCTGTTTTGCCTTTCTATATTCTACTCTAGACTGTTGGGTTTTACATATATATACATACATATTATATGTACACTACATATATAAATATACTTAATATTGTATTTCCCTGACTCCCTTGCCAATTATCTTTCTCTTTATCTCAACTGGAGAGACTGGAGGGAAATATAAAGATGGGAGGGGAAAGAAGCATTGTGGTTCAGACTTCTTCAGCGTACTCATGTGGCAGTGAAGGCAGGGCAAAGGGCTGGTAGCCTCCAGGCCAAAGGTATTATCAGCTTCCTAATTTTTAAGACCACACGTTCCTTTCTTTGCTCTTCTTATTCATCCAACAACTTTATAACAAACTCCTGGTAATTATTTTCCTCTGTTTGAAATATTTGAATGATTCCTGACTTTGTAATGTAATTGGCACAGTTGATGAACTTGTATATCATGCCAATATCAACTTAGAGAATTTTAAAAACCAGGAAGGATAATCAGGAATGAGGAGTTTGTGCAAAGTCAGATTCAAATATCATGTTCAAATTACAGTAAACAAATTTCAAAGAGTTCAGAAAAATATAAAAGCTAACCTTAGCATCTTAAAATGAATATAGTACAAAGCTCTCAGGCATTTCTCAAGGAGAAAGTGACTAGACTGATGTTGTGATTGTCAAGGTACAGTTTCTATAAAGGTGAACCCATATGAAGCACAAACTGTGTACCCTCGAGCTGGCACTGGCAAATAAAAAAATGTTTAAAATAATAATAATGATAACATGCCTGCTACCTAGAAACCTAAAGTAGGTAAGAAAGTGAGTTTTTTTAATAAAAGCCACCACTAACATTTTTTTTTCATAACCCTAAATTTAACTCTAGCCCTAAATCTCTCTCTCTCTCTTTTAAACTAGGGAGGATAAAAATCTTTGGAATGGTTACTCCCATGTACTCTAAGTCTGCCTCTATGTTTGAGAGATAGACCTAGAGGACACAGGCGTTAGCTCTTTGAGTGAATGAGGCCAGCATACGCTTCATGATAGATAATAACTTTATTGGTGAGGTCTTTTTAAATTTTCAGCTCCTCCTACATTTCTTCTTCCACAAAACTCACACATAATACAGAATGTTTAAAGAATTACTCCTTAATCATAACTTTATATCCATAGAAGTCTGAGTTCTGTGGGCTTCAAGAGAGGCTCAAAAAATGCCACTTATCTAGAACAAATGAAGTTTCTCTAATCCACAAAGTGGATCTAAGCGAATTCGTAATCTTTAAGTGTTCATCTCCATCACCCACACCTAAGCATGATTAAAAACTTGCTCTATTCATGGGGTTATCATAGTGGTTTCTAAGTTTGGCATCAAGCCTAGAATTTACTATCTTCGTGTCACTTTTCTAAGGAAGATGATAGCCCGGGTGAAAGAAATCCCTCTAAGAGCAAGCCCTGTTCCTGGTGCCACTTCTCAGCAGGCCTTCTCTCAGGTCTGACATGTGAGAACTGCTGTTTACCTAAGAGTCATTGATGGCAAATTCTTGCCATGTCACTGAAACGGAAAGATGTTTAGGAAAAAACAAAAACAAAAACAAAAAACTCATTTGTTTGAGCGAATAAATGGTTTAAAACATTTGTGTACATATTAAAAACTATAGAGCTATAGTTGAATGCACAATTTTTATGAATTTTACTTAAAAAAAGATTATGTCACTGCATTTTGCCTATTTGTCTTTGTTTACTTTAGCAAGGAACTTCAGATTATGTTTCTAGACTGGCAGAAATTATCTTTCCCAATCACTCCATTAGGGCACTTTTGTAAAAGAAAAAAAAAAGACAAAGTTCTATCACTTTCGTTGACTATAAATTTAAACCTGCAGATTGCAGATGCTTACAAAATTAGCTTAACATATTTAGTTCTGATATTTAAAAACTTCAATTTATTTGCTCATATATGACTCAATTGAGTTTAATGCTTGAGAAACAGGAAGAGAGGTTTTTTTGTTTTTTTTGTTTTTTTTTTCTGAGATGGAGTCTTGCTCTGTCGCCCAGGCTGGAGTGCAGTGGCACAATCTCAGCTCATTGCAACCTCCGCCTCCTGGGTTCAAGCCATTCTCCTGCCTCAGCCTCCCAAATAGCTAGGACTACAGGCATGTGCCATCACGCCCAGCTAATTTATTTTTTGTATTTTTAGTAGAGACGGTGTTTCACCATGTTAGCCAGGATGGTCTCCATCTCCTGACCTCGTGATCTGCCCATCTCGACCTCCCAAAGTGCTGGGATTACAGGCGTGAGCCATTGCACCCAACCGGGAATTTATTCAGTGGTTTGAAGAAAGCTTTACCATGGTAACATGCAGGCTGATTTCGCATCTGGTATAAAAATGGATTTTAATTTTCTATTTTATAAATAGGGTAGAAATATTTCTGTACTTGGCAAGGTTGCTAATGAGAAGAAAACTTAAAATACTAATATAAGCCTTGTCGCAAACACATGTTAAGGGTTTCATTCACTTATTGAAAATCTTTTAACATCTCCAAAGTTTGACAGAGGTAGAAATGCAGTTGAAATGGGTTTGATGATGTCTAGAAAAATTTGGGCAGTCAATATTTACCTTAGACATTTTAATTTTTTTGTTGTTCAAATTTTTAAATTTATACAAGAAGAAATGCAAAGTGACTATCATTTGGAAAAACTGATTCTCAAAATGTGGTCTGCTAGCTGTCTCCTGGGAACTTGTTAGAAAGGCATATTCTGGGGCTTCTATAAGTCTTAGGGAATTAGAATGTCTGGGAGAGGCTCAGCAATGTGAGCTTTAACAAGTCCTGTAGCTGACTCTGAAGCCCATTTAAGTCTGAGAAGTTCTCATCTAAATGTTGTTGCATTTATCCTGAGTCACTTGTCAGTATTCAAATCTAATTCATTAAAGTGAAAGCTAGTCTTTTAAGATACTATCTGGAAAATCTCCTTACTCCTGTTATATGATAAAGAGCATACAATTTACAATAGTAACAGCCTCTTAAGAAGGCAATATGTCATGGTTTATGTGATCTATAATGGGCATATTAAGAACATGGAATTTCACTAGACCAAAAGTAAAAGAGAGATGTACATTCTGTTGCTTTATTACCAGGTATTAAATCAAGTTTAGCCTGAAACTACCTCCTTACGTATTTTAAGTTCAGCCTGAAGGTTTCCCTGTACATAGGTAAACTATAACCTAAATGAAACTGTAAATGGACTGTAACCTACTCTTGTGTCAGTCACTTAGTTATGGCCAAAGTGGACCAACTGTTTAAACCATGTTCAAATAAGGCAAATGCCAAGCTGTAATCAAGCCTGATGCTTCTGCGCCACATTTCTGTTTTCTGTACCTCACTTTCCTTTTTCCGTCTATAAATCTTCCACCATGTGGCTGCAATGGAGTCCCTCTGAATCTACTGTGGCTCAGGAGGCTGCCCAATTCACGAATTAACCTCTGTTAAATTTAATTTGGCAAAGATTTTTCACACTAGGAAAGACTTATTGTTGAATGAATCTCAAATACTCATGGATGTGTCTAAATCCTCTCCACCCTTGAGCAGTAGATCTTAAACTTCATAAAATCTTTCCATGGAGATAACAGTTTTTATAGTAATCTTAAAAGTTACATGAAATCTATTGAATCAGTCTTCAAAGAGTCAAACAGGTCCATACTTTTTCTAAGTTAATAAATATTAAAATTTTTATATTGGTGACAATATGGTCCAAATTAAACAAACAAATTCATATTTGATTATACTCTCTGGCATTTAAATTGATTCAGAAAACTAAAGTAGAAGCTTTAATGTGCCTTATGCTTGAAGACTAATCTCTTAAGTGGTTTGGATGTTAATCATCAAGACAGCAGATTTCTAGCATAAACAAAGCTGTGGAATAAAAGCAAGCTATAAATGTTAGACCTCTGTTGATTCCAAAGTTGTTCTGTTGAAGTAATTTATAATGACTAACCAATTAATTTAATTTAAAGTAATCATAAAGCTGGTCATAATTTTTTGAAATCAGAGTAAAGCATTTATTAATTTAGTACATGGTTATATAGCAAAAATGAATGTAATGCTATGTTTAAACTATTAATTTAATTAATAATGAAACTAGCCAATAGTTAATTACAGATCATGTCATTTTATCAATTATTAAGAATATGAAATGTCATCAAGAGCTACTTACTTTTGTTATATTTGCCTAATGTCTGTGTTTAGGCCCTGTTCTATTTTATACGCTTATATACTCCAGATGATTCCTGAACTTGATTTTCAAAGGCCAAGAATCTCTATTTCAAGGATCAAAATTTGTAACTTTTTTTTAGAGTAGAGTTGAATGACAAATTTTAGTAAAAACGAATTGTGTATTTTAAAATGTGTTACCAATGGACAGTAAGAATATGTGTGACATTTGCTTTTTATGTACTTCAAATAATTTTTCTAAAATAATGTTACAATGTTTATGAATAGGGTAGAAGTATTTAAAAAGAGACATGGTCTCTCATTCCAGGAAGTGCTCCCCTGTCTACCTGGTCTTTTTCAATTTAAATTACCGAATAGCAATTTCTGTGAATTTTGAGCAGAGTTGAAAATAAATGGAGCCCGAAACCTAGGATGACTCACAGTGACTCAAGTTGTCATTGTCTTAAAGCCAAGGCCAGTTTTGTCCCTTTTGTCAGGGAGAATGCATTACCCAAGTATGTAAGTGTGAAGACAGTGTCCTGCTCTCTGTAAAGATTTAGTTAATTAATTCTATGTAATACTTTCTTGCTGTGCATTGATACAACCTGGCTTTGTAAAGTAGATGTTGGTGTTTTATTTGGCACTTAAAGTGGTACAAAATAGAAGTACTAGATGGAAGTAAAGAATGGATAGAAGTGTTAGAGGCTTTGAAATCAAATGAAACTTGGTTTAGATTCTTGATTCAGAACTTTGTTAGTTGTCACCCTTTGGCCAGTTATTTAAGCTTTGGAGATTTTAAGCTTATGAAATTTAAGATGGAATGTTGTACAGATTCAGTTAGACATTTTATGTGAATTCTTAGTAAAACGCCTAGCATGTAATAGATGCTCATTAAATTACATGCATTACTCTTCCTAATTTTAAGCATTATGGCATAATCTCAGCAGAGATAACTTTAATGCCTTCTTAATAATGTCATTTGCTACTTTAGTATTGTGTATTTCCCAGAGGAGTAGAGTCATAGTATGACCTCATCTTTCAAATCCCTTATGTATTCCCAACTAGGTCTACATGAGACAAGAATATCCAAGCTCATGACTTTATTACTTCTAAATGTTTAGAACATTCGCTTGCCTATTCAACCAACATTTATTAATAATCACAACATGTCAGTTGCTGCACAGGGCTCTGCATATGCAAAGATTGAAGATGGCTCCAGTGAAGTCCCTATCAAGTGCTTGGCATGCCATGAAGATATTTTATTGCTAATTGTCCCATTCCATATATCTGGATTATACCAACTGAACAGTAGATTCTATACTTCATTGAAAGTATTGTCTTCTTGACATGAATATTGCTTTACAATGTTTATTATCCAGTTTTTATAAGCCATTATGGAGACCAAATAACAAATATATATTCTTCACACCTATGCCTTATTATTTTTTCATGAGTCAAAGAGTAAACATTTATATTTTAATGTAAACATTTGTTAGCCCAAAAGAATGAAAAACAAATCTATAAGCCATCACAATTCAGAGTAGAACAATTTGTAATTTCTAAAATAGTGTTTATCATAACCATTTAAAGGAGAGAAGCTCTTTGGAAAAACAACAATGTGTGTAACAGAAAACTGTAAAAACAAAAATGTTCATTTTCATTTGCTTTAATAATGAATTTGAAAACTACTGGCAAATAAAAATTGGCACAATTTTCTTTTTTCTAAAAATGGAAGCTTTATCTAAAAGAAAGCCTCTATTTAGTGAGTGATTATAATGCATGGAAGTACACAATGTCTCTGAAACCACAGATGTTTACAGGGTTAGGGTTTTTGGCACATATTTTGTTGAAATATGCCAAATCAGTGTTTTTAAAAATGTGTTCCATTCTATATCCAGTCAGGAGCCATATTTGGTATAGCTTAAGTTTAAAAGCAAATGTCATAATAAGCTAGAACATTGTTTATGTTTTTTTACATTGTAACTCTCCTGTAGTCAACACTGTCAAGAGCTCTCTTCTTTCTCAGGAGAGTTGGGAATAATAAGTGCTACCCAATGACCAGAACATTGTGTCAGTTATGTATAAGTTTGGCCTTATAACACAAGCATGCTTTGGGAAAGAAGGGTTAAATGTCATTGCAAAATGATTTCTAGTCACTTCATGCTTCTGGGGACAGACAGGAGAGAGGGAAAAGGTGTGTGAAAATGTTGGCCAGAGTTGATAAGCAAAGTTAATGAGAAGGTCATGAAGGTGGTGAACTGTTCACTTTCTCCCCCAACCCCTAAACCCATGACCATGTTTGGGCATTGCAAATGGCGTGATCAGGGGTTTTCATTCTACAAACTGGCCTACAGAACAAGGCAGCAACAGGGTTGATGGACATTACTATGTTTATCTTCTTGAAAGTTGAATTAGAGGTCATGATTTAAAACAATAGTAAGAAATCAGGGGTGCACAGCTACTTGGGAAGATGACCACACCACTAAGAAAGCATCAAGTGTTCTCTCAGAGAAATGTTCATCATGCCATTCCTCTTTCCATCTTTTTCTTTTTCTAGTTTATATTCATTTTTCTTAATATGTATTCTTATACTTTATTTTCCTCATTATTTCTTCCTTTTGTTGACATTACTTGGTTTATTTATCCATTTATATTTTCATAATAAATAAAAACAATCATTAAGCTTATTTTGTTTAAATAATCACCTATAAATATCCAATATTATATATCAATAATTTATATGAATGCATGATTTTTGTATATTTAGAATTGATTTTAATAGAGCATTAAAAGATAAAGACTTCAGTAGATTTTCATTTAATTTACAAAATTTACAAAAATTTGAAAACCTGAACAGTGCTAATATTCAATCAAGCAAGGACGTAAAATATTAATTCCCTTTGAAGTATTTCAAAGAGTTATTAAGGTAGCATTCAATGACTTACCAATAATCTTTTATGATATCTTCTTTACAAAATATTGATGGGGATGTAGTGAGGCACAAGTGAGTACATCTTGCCATGGTAGATACTCAGAGCTTATAAGTTCTAGATTTGACTCTAACAAGTGATCATGGGCAATTTACTCACCTTCTCCAATAAGCTTCTTTATGAATAGACTGTAGCCCATGTCTAACTTGTGTGTAATTGGTATCAGGTTTGTGGGATCATATAAAACAATGCATGTAAAAGAGTTTAAGAACTGCAACATAAAATAAATTACTGATGCACTGCTTCTTATTAAAACAAACAAAAAAAACCCCTCATTCTTGAAGTTAGTTTTCCATTCTCTGAGGAGAAAAGTGTGGTGTTTAAAATAAAGAACACACACACACACACACACACAATTATAACACGCTACTGCCCTCCTTAAAACATTTTAATGACTTGCTATAAAGTTTAGGAAAATAATCCTACCCCTCACTATGGTCTACCATGTCCTACATTAGCCAGTTTTACTAGTATCTCCAATTTCAGCTGTCTTGCTCATTGTTTTCCATCCACAAAGCCCCCAGTTCTGTCTTTCAAAAAACCAGACTCACAGTCTTTGCTCTACTGTGTTCAAAGAAAACCTGTAGAAAAGTTAAATGTAATAGAGCTTATTTGAGCAAAGAATGATTCATAAATCAGGTAGCACTCAGAAGTAAAAGCAGTTCAGAGAGTCCAGCTTTATAGACATGATGATATATAATCCAAGATATATGTCAATAATTTATATTTGAGTGTATTATCTTTGCATTCATGAATTTTCAGGAGGAGATTTTTTTGAATGCATGGATTTTTGCATGGAAGCTAAGTAGAGAAATTACCTACCCAGCCACAGCTAGACATATGCCTTATTTGGGTATAGTGTGATGAGTGGCTGCCTGTGATTAGCTGAAACCTGGCTGCTTGTGATTGATTAAAACTCAGTAGTTATACTCCTAAATTGGTTTTGGTTTATTTAGTACTGTTAGGTTGCAGTTTGTTTGTAGGAACTCAAAGCACTTATGTAGCCTCCGGGTAATGGCCTCCCACTTATTTAATAAATGCTTTCCTCTGCTTGAAATCCTCTGCTTTAGATAAAGCAGTGAGTGCAGTCCTGCTTTATCTAAAATAATCACCACCAACCCTCACCAACCCTTAAAACACTTCACTCTTCTTCCAACAAATTATAATTTGCAGTTATTTGATCTACTCATTTGCTTACTATTCTTTATGCCCTTCCCACTAAAATAGTTATTACGTTTATATAACAAAACTCAGAAGTAGAAAAGACCACACCACACTGTAGTAAGTGCCACATTATGTGTTAAAATACATTCATTACAGCCCAGAGTGGTGGCTCAAACCTGTAATCCCAGCACTTTGGGAGGCCGAGGTAGGCGGATCACGAAGTCAAGAGGTCGAGACCATCTTGGCCAACATGGTGAAACCCCATCTCTACTGAAAATACAAAAATTAGCCAGGCATGGTGGCTCGCACCTGTAGTCCCAGCTACCCAGCTACTTGGGAGGCTGAGG
>NW_012111364.1:3191409-3198380 GCF_000951035.1 Colobus angolensis palliatus
AAAAAAAAAAAATTAACAGAAAGAGAAATAGAAATGTACTTGTCTTTCTTCACCAAAAGATTATCTGTCAGCTAAGTAGCCCTATTTGACCCTAGAGCCTTGTATCGTGGTTCAGAAATGTGATTAGAGAAGAAAAAAAAAAAAAAAAGGAGGGCATACAAGTATTTATGTTCACCTATAGTGCACTAAAAAATGAAATAACCAAAAAAGCGTTGATGAATTCAATTATTTGACATTTTAAAGTTTTTTCTTTAAAAACAGAACTGCTAAAACGCTTGCTTTCCTCAAAATATAGTGATTATAACCAGCTCCATAGTCAGTGTTATTTACATGATGAAGTCTTGAAATTCACAGATGTAATCTTCACATTTGGGAATATGTTGTAAGTGCCCAATAGTTCTTAAGTATAATAATTTGTGATTGATGAGGTATAAATTACAATCCTGTGTAAAAACTCTCCTGGAGTGAGTGGCTGACACTATAATATCTGAATATAATGAGGCTTTGTACAAGACTTTGCATGTCAACAGAGATATAGAACTTATCTATATAAAAAAGCTTTATAAAGGACTTTCATGTTATTTGTATCAAGGGAGAGTAGCAGAATGCCCAGTTCCATCCTAGAGCCACACTCTCGGTGCACATTATATTCCTTCCACTTACTAAGTAACCACATTGGGTCAATTACTTAACTTCTCTGAACCTCAGTTTTCTCAATTTAAAATGAGAATAACAATAATATCCACTTCATGGGGTTGTTGTGAGCATTAAAAAAGGTATGAAGTAATGCATAGCATGTAGTTAGTTATCCATAAATAGTAGCTATTATTATCACTTAAAAGTTGATGATGAGGACTCAAAGGTCATAGATAGTCAATTATTTTCCACTATATTTTATTGGGAAAATGTTACTCTATAGCTGTGCTTAAAGATGTTGGATTCCAGAAGTCTTGAGATATTCTCCTCATGAATCCCAAGGGTCTGTTGTGTTGTTCCATATTGTATGTGGCTTCAGAAATCTAGGATGACAGAGTGAGTCCTGCTGTTTTGATGTATAAACTGTTTGTTAAAATAGTATAAAATAAAAGCTTTTTTTTTCTTTTTTTTTTTTTTTTGATGGAGTCTTGCTCTGTCGCCCAGGCTGGAGTGCAGTGGTGCGATCTCGGCTCACTGCAAGCTCCATCTCTCAGGTTCACACCATTCTCCTGCCTCAGTCTCCTGAGTAGCTGAGACTGCAAGCGCCCGCCATCATGCCCGGCTAATTTTTTTGTATTTTTAGTAGAGACGGTGTTTCACCGTATTAGCCAGGATGGTCTCAATCTCCTGACCTCGTGATCTGCCCTTCTTGGCTTCCCAAAGTGCTGGGATTACAGGTGTGAGCCACCGCGCCCGGCCAATAAATGCATTTTTATCAGATCAAAGATTAAAAAAAAAAAACAGGTTAGAAGAGTAATAATGGTTTGGCTTTACTTAAAGAAAGAAAAAAATATAATAATAAAGGACAGGGCAATTGTTGGCAGCCTGGTTTCATCTGCTACTTTTTATGTTCTAGATATTAAGAAAACCATTTCCTTTGTATATGCAATTGATAAATTGAAATAAAAATATTGAGTTTATAAATATATATTAGAATATTTTTTTCAATGATAGAATTTTTCTAAGGCAATGCAGAACACTTCCAAACTCATTACTGAATAAAATAGACAATGAATTCTCATTGAGATAATCTAGTGTTAAACCCACTTAAAATCACAACAGTTCATAGTTACCAAAGATTTCATGTGGAGATTCAAGTAGGAATGAATTTCGATTAGCTTAGATCCAGATGGGCCATCTCTGTTCAGAGTATGTGATATAATATCTTCTAGAATGGTCAACTTTGTAGACCCTAATAGAGATTTTATGACTATAACTAAGAATGACTAAAAGTTTTTACTTACTGACAATTTTAAAATATGCTAACCACCATGCTAGACACTTCACTTGTACACTTTTTCTATGACCTAGGATAGTGGAAGTCCAGAGAGGTTTAGCAAGTTGCCCAGAGTGACACAGCTAGTAACTGGTAGAGCCAGGTAACCTGACTCCAGAATCCCTGCTCTGCCCAGCACACAAATATCAGGAGAACAAGTGCTTAGGGGAGCTTTCTGGTTAATTTGAAAGGAGAAACTGCCTTGAACTTCCTTTAAACTTTTTCTAGGAACAATTGATCAATGGATGCTAATGGGAACATGCTTTTCATTATTAGGACACTTAACCACAGTTAGTACAAATACATCTTAGGATGACAACAACACAGAACTAACAGTATAATTACAATTAAAACGGGACTGTCACTTTTATATTTTTAGAATCTTATGTACATAATTAACAAATGGTAGTTCCCTTTTATTTCATTGTGATGATTTACATAAGAATTAAAGCAATCAAATAAAAAAATAAAAGGTGTGTGGGGGAATTTTCTGAAAAAAAAAAATTAAATCTACTGAATGCCTAGAGTCATTATTATTACTATGATTTCCTATAGATGCATTATTACAGTTAATGGATTTTCTGAACATGGCACATACCAACTAAGAAAAGCTTCATATTTTATAGTAGCTAACTTTTTTACTGTTTACTATGCACTAGGCACTGAACTAAATGGGCTCTTTCACTGAATCACCGGAACAGACTGAGAAGATAGACACCACAAACATGCCCATTTTAAATTTAAGGAAACTGTAACCCAGAGAGGATAAGGCACATCTCCCACAGCTAGTAAGTGACAAAGCTAAGCTTCGAACTCCTCCTGTAAGTCTCTCACTAGAGCCAAGACTAATATTAACAAACAGGCATTCTATAGAAAGAACTGCCTCCAAAGATTGTATGATATTTTGTCATCTTCAGAACAGCTTTCCATGAATTAATTCATCCCTTACTCACAAGAGTTGCCTGATATACACAGAAGAAATTAAGAGACTGAGTTTCAGAAAAGTTAAGGATTTTCCAAAGATCACAAGGATTTTAAAGTAGTAACACTCACACTCTCGACCAGATTTTATGTCTCTTTGTTCCACAGTTTTCTAATATGCATGCTTCTTCCTCAGATGACAATAACCAAATGCTTGTATTTTAGTACCAGTCTTAGGCTCTTGCTTTGATTGAGCTGTTGAATTCTGGCCACACAAAGTACAGCTGCTGCTTCTCAGAGACTTCAGCTCTGTTTTGACCTTGGCAATGTAATTCAAGTACAGAGAAAGTCAACCACAAATGTTTATCCATCTGCCCAGTTATTCTCCATTCCCTCCCGGCTCTGACTCCCTCTACACGCAGGGTTTCCCTATGGACCTCACATGTGTCTTGCCCCAGTACGAGTCTCACATTCAGAATTTAAATTAGGGTCTGTTGAAGACTGTTGGTCTTCTCTGTGTTTTTTCCTGTTGCATTTTGAAAAATAAGCAAGTTCTTACGATAAAAGTATAACAATCTTATGTCCTCTCCCATTTTATTATGGTGGCTATGTATTTGTAAACTTCCAAGTTCTCCAATTTTTCTCTATAGTTTTAGCACTTTGAGGTTATTTAGTAGATACAATTTTATTCTAATGCCACTCAACAACACAATTTTCCCCAAGTCTTTATTTTTTTAATTCATTATTAATCATGACTGGCATTGCCTTCTGCTGTTTTAAATTCCCTCCAAATTACCTCAGAATCAGCTCCTCCATTTTTAGTTTTATCATCCACATTTAATGACATGTTACAGCAAAATATTTAGCTTCTGCAAAAAGAAAGAATGTAAGCAGAGGAAGGCACACTTTCAGTTGAGTCCTACATTGAGCAATGAAGTAAGTAATTTAGTGCCACTGATAATGTCTCAAGACCCCAATCATTCAATGGCATAAGAATGTGCCAACATCCAATATACATTTTTTAAAATATTTTATCTCTATCAATATTTATGTACACATAAGCTCTAGGACTGCTGGTATTGCCCTTCATATTTCACACTGGTTCTTATTTCATTCAGCCAAAGAGGTGCTTCAGAAACAATAAATGATATTGCTTTTTACCATATTTTTATAATAAGCTGTTAGGTTAACAGAGCAGTTACTCCAAATAATGAAAGGACCAGATATAGCACTTCATTATACTGATTGCATTATATGTAAATTCTAATAAAGGACAATTTCTAAATATACAGTGGCTTGGGGAAGGAGTGTCTGTTTAAATATCTCTTTAAAATCATTGCTGAGAATTAGTAGAATGACAGAACTGGGAATGAATTGGGGTTATTTATATTCTAAATCTAAATCTGAAAGGGAGCTTCACGTTGTTTTGCTTATTATACAGCCAAACTGAGAAGGCCAGGTATCTGCAACAGCAGCCAAAGAGGTGTGGAACAAGTTTGGTCAGACCATCTTCAGGGTCCAAACCTGTGATAAAATCTGTCCACACTCAGTCCACCTAAGGGCTCCTGAGTCAAAGGAATGTGTCTGCCTCCCAAGCCTTTGGAATAATAGACTTACAGTACAGAGATAATATAAAGAGAATACTGAAATTACCTGTAATCCATTCAGTGATGACTACTGACATCAGTCAACATTTTAGTGTATTTTTAAAATTATGACTATAAAATTGATATGGGTCTCAATTGATAAAATCTTTTAGACACTAGTTTTTCAACAAACATGAGTATCTTTCAAAATGATGCAAAAATTACATTTCTAGATAATTATCTTCAAGAACTAATCAGAAATCCTCAGAAAGATTGTATATGTGTAAATGTGCAGTGATATACAATGCAGGTTTGTGTGTATTAACATATTTTTGCATACACACAAATATACAAATATTTTTCACTTACCATAAGAGCTTTTACTCAAATTCTTGTCATAATTCTATATGATTTAAATGACTACATAACATTCTCTATGTAGACATGCCATAACATATTTAACTGGCCTTCTGCCATTGGACTTTACACTGTTTCCTCTTTACTTCATAAATAACAATGTAAAATATTATTCTTTTGGATACACCTGTGTATGAGTCTCTAATTCCCCATTTTGGATAAAACTTTATACAAGTAATTGCTGGCTAAGAACATCCTGAGGGTTTGTAAGACAACTTATATTTCTACTACCAGTATATAAGAATGCCATTTTCTTCACACTGAGGATACTACCATAAAAATAAACAACAACACAAGGTATACCAAATAGATATGATATATTGCTGTTTAAATCTTTGTTTCTTTAAATCTTTCCTGATGTATTATTATTTGCATTTTTGCCCTCCTTATGTTTGTTGATCACTTGTACGCCTCCCCTTTTGTTGCTTTAGTAAATTGCCATTCATGTTCCTTGCCAAGTTTTCCAACATGCTCTTAATGTTTTTGGTTTTATATTTCTGGAAATTTGTTGTGTGTTAATAATTTTGACACTGTGTTACATTTTCAGTAGTCTGTGTTTTTTATTTTCATACACAAACACTTCTTGATAAAATATAGTCATTAAAGCCACATTCTGGGACGTAGAAGTTTCAACATGTAAAGCATTTTCTACCAACTTGTTCTGTTTAATAAAGAAAATAATTCTTGGTCTTCTTGGAAGAGGAGTTTTACTTATAAAAACTGCTTGAATAGAGATATCTTGGCATTGCATTCTTTCTTTTCTCATTTTCCTTTTGCCTTACCAATCCACATCATTCACAGCCAACACAGTTCACGAGGATGCATACTATCAGAGAAGCATTAAAGAAGATAGAGGGTGATCTAATGTTTTACTCAGTTTGGTTGCTATAACAGAATAATATAGATTGAGTGGCTTATAAGCATAGAAGTTTATTCCTCACAGTTTTGGAGGCTGGGAAGTCCAATATCAGCATGCAGGCAGATTCAGTGCCTGAGGAAGGCCCACTTCCTAGTTCATAGGCAGCCATCTTCTTGCTGTGTCCTCATATGGTGGAGGAGGGGAGGAAGTTTTCTCTGGCTTCTTTAGTAAGGTCATTAAACCCACTCACAAGGGCTCTACCTTCATGACCTAATCACCTCCCAAAGGCTCCATCTCCCAACATCATCACAGTGAGAATTAGGTTTCAGCATATGAATTTTGGGGTGACACAAACAGTCTGTAGCACCTAAATATAAATGATTGTCTCAATTCTGACTTTCTTAACCCAACGCTATTGATCTCTAACAAATATAATATCAGTTAATTTGTATAGTAATAGTTTGCTTTTATGTGTCATATATTTTACCAATACTGTTGAATTTACATAGTATAGATGATATTATGTCTTCATATTTCCATTAGAATATGAAAAAGTCATAAATATCACTCCCTCTCCATCCTCAAAAACACACTACTAAAACAACAAAAGAGAAACATTTTGCTAAACTGAATTTTATTTCTAAAACATTATGGTCTGAACTGAAAATATCCTTGATGAATTCCTCACCTTCTTAAATTTTTTTGATGTATAATTGATTCTCCTGTTTAAAATGTCTAATTTATTGTTCTGATACTGTGCAAAAGTCCAGTGAAATTAATTTTTTGGCGTGAACTGGGTTTAATGTTGGGCTGCTACTGTGCAAGAGATTGACAGTTCCTTTGTAATTGTAGTGGAACGTTCAACCTTCCAACTAATAAGAAATAAAAATATATAAAAGCGAAGAGATACAACTGGTTTCAGGACAGGGACTTCCTGGGAATCAGATTATGTTCTCCATTGATATTAGATTTGAAGAACAAATTCACCTGTAAACTTGATGACAGTGAAAAAACAAAAATGGTTGCAATGTTTGAATTGTCACATAAGTTTAAAAAGACACAATTTCTCCATTGATGTATTTTATTTTATTATTTTTTTTTTTTGAGGCGGAGTCTCGCTCTGTCTCCCGGACTGGAGTGCAGTGGCCAGATCTCAGCTCACTGCAAGCTCCGCCTCCCGGGTTTACGCCATTCTCCTGCCTCAGCCTCCCGAGTA
>NW_012111364.1:3199110-3215178 GCF_000951035.1 Colobus angolensis palliatus
GCCCCCATCTAACTATTTTTATGAGGTCAGTATAACATTGATTTTCATACTTACAAAGACCCAAAAAGGAAAAAATGTTACAGATAATTATCTCTCACATAGAGGTAAACATATTTAAAAACATATTAGTGAATCAAATATGATAATATATAAAAGGAGAATTCATCACAATCAAGTGGACTTTAGATATGAAATAATGATTTAAAAATTTCTAAATAAATCAATGTAATTTACTACATTTACCATAGAAAAGTAGATTATACAAGGGTCTCTAAGATATAGAAATAGCTTTTGAAAAAAGTTAATAGTCATGACTAAAACAAACTTTAACAAATTAGAAATAGAAGAGAGCTTTCTTAGTCTCTAAAGTATCCACCAAAACCCCACAGCAAATGATCGATTCAAAAAACTCCTCTGAGATTAAGAACAAAACAAGAATGCCTAATAATGCCACTTTTATTCCATATTGCACTGAAGTCCTAGCCAGTGTAATAAGGCAAATAAAGAAATAAAGGAATAAGAATAGGAGAGGAAAAACAAAGTTGTATATGACATAGTTGTATTTAAAGACCTTCTGAAGAATCTACATATAATTAGAATTAATAAATAAATTTAGCAAGATCAATGGGTATGTAAAAAAAATTAACTGAATTTTTATATACCTTCAACAAATAATAGAAAATAGCATTTAAAGAAAAGAATGTTTACACAAACATAAAGTTTTAAAAATCTAGTAATAAGCCTTAAAAATGTATAAAAGGATATTTTCAGAGAGGAAATAAAGACCTCAATAAATGAAAAACTTTATGATACTCATGGGAGAAAAGTGAAAACTTAATATAATAAGCTATCAAACCACCTCCCTGTCATGTTTTGCCCTTTTTGCAAGCCCACTTCCCCTTCTACTTCTCTACCATGTGATGCAATCCACCATGTTAAGACATAACGGTGAGGCCCTCACCACATGCAGCCACCCAATCTTGTACTTCCCTGCCTCCAGAACCATAAGCAAAATAAACCTCTTTTCTTTATAAGTTATTCAGTCTCAGGTATTCTGTTATAGCAATAGAAAATGTGTGAAGGCAATTACATATCTAACAGAATGGCTAAAATGAAAGACTGATAATTCTAAATATTGATGAGGATGTGGTACAACCAAGACTAGTCCACTGCATGTGCAAATACAAAACAATATAACCACTTTGGAAAATCTCTTAGACGTATTTACATAGGATTAATATATACATACTCTATAATATAGCAATTCTGCTGCTAGGTATACATGCAATTGAAATATATACGCATTTTAACCAAAAAAATGCCCCTGTACGAGAATGTTCCTATCACCAAGATTCACAAGAAATTAAAAGAGAACCTAACTAAATACCCATCAACAGAAGAATGGATAAACAAATTGTGATATACGCAGGGAGTGGAATACTAAAACAATGACAGCAAGCAGGAAAAGGTTAATGCAGTAGGCCTGGGTTACTCAAACCCTGCACATTCCAGAGAAGGTTTGTCTTCATGACTGTATGACTGTTGCTTGGTTAACTTCTGAGAAATAAGCTCTGAGCCTTTAAAATATTCTGTGTGATAAGAGTGTTTCTGCAGGTCTGAAGGCTTGGACCACGATGTACCAGTGTGGCCAGTTGAGTTTACCCTAACAATGTTACTTATAGTAAATGCCTGCTTTTTCTCTGAGTAGTTAAGGTCAGTCATGTTGTCATTATTAGTCCCAGTAGAAACTCTGGACATCAAGGCTCAGGTGAGATTCCATGTGCCCCCATGAATCTCCACTAAAAGGAAACACCTGAAAGTGTGTATCTAGTTTCTCTTGGACTTTGTCCCATTTGCTCTTTTCCTTTGCTGATTTTAATTTGTATTTGCTTGCTGTAGTAAATTGTGTGTGTATAAATAGCTTCTGATTCTTGTGAATCTTTCTTAGCAAACCATCAAGTTGGAAGGTACTCTTGGGGACCCATGACACAATTTGATTCTATTTATATAAAGTGCAAGAGTGGACAAATGTAATCCACACTGTTAGAAGTCAGGATGTTGATGGAAGGCAGTGATGGGAAGGAAACCAAAAGGTCATTCTGGATGCTGGAAAGGTTGCTTTTCTTACACCAGAGGCTGGTTACATATGTATGAAATTCTTTTGAGTTATAAAAACTGCCATCCCTAAATGTAGTTTTTGTGAGTTGCCAGTATCCTTTAGGGAGAAACTTTTTCTCAAAACTAGCGTCTTCTGCTGGGAAGTATCATGGGATTTTTATGAAGAATAGAAAGCAGAATTCCAAATAGCTTCTTGGTGATGTCCCTGAATGTGAGATATGCAAAGGTGAGCATCAGCCTATAGTATGGAAACCCGCAATTGACAGTGCTATTTTTTTCTCTTCCTTAGTGTAATGATATACCTTTCTTATGTTTCTTACATTAATTAGCAATGTAATTTGTTTTTGCAAAGAGACGGAGGGAGAAGTTTTTACATAAATTAACAGACTTCAAAGTATTTTCCTCACACTATTTTGTGAAGATACATCTCTCCACCCCTCATAATTACCCCCATAAAGAACTCTAAAAATGGAGAGGGGAAGGGCACATATAGAAAATAGAAATAAAATAAAATAAAATAATCTGTAATGATCTTTACTTCATTAGCATAAATTTGATTTACTGTAGGATGCTGGGACACATTCACAATTCGATTTCTATGTGGGCTACATTTTCTATCATATATGTGTTTCATTAAGACAAAAAGCCTGAGTTTTGCTGGAGAGCTTACTTATCTTATATCCCAACACAAGATCAAGGAGTAAATAAATGTTGAATCAGGTTTATCAATATTATTCAATTCAGATATTTATCTGAGTCTCTACTGATAATTATTTTCTGGTGTATATGCATGGGAAGGGGTACATTTGCTGATAATAGTAAGTATGAAGAACAGAGTGCCTAATTTAGAGTGTCAGAATTCTTTAATGAATAAATTCAGAAGCTTGAATGTTTTGCATTTGGCTGGGTGCTACTTAGGACATTATCAATCGTAGTCCACAAATAAAGGAGTTCTGTTAAAATGAAACATATGAGTTGTTTGGAATTTCTTTTTTTTTTTTTTGTCATTTTGAATTTCTAAAATATCAAAATAATTGTGATTCATTAAGAATTGTTTGGAAAATAAGTTAAATCAATTTAGTAGTCCCCGAAGTAGAGATTTAAGAACGTAAAATAGAAAAAGAAGAGCATAATCTACATTCCCTCTAAGCCCAGCGCCAATACCCCTTAGACTGAAGCTCAACAGAAAGAAAATTGCTTCATGTCATTTTTGAAATTCTTTTTTCTTTGAGAAATCATTATGAACACATCAGAGGGAGTTATTCAAATGCTATTATTCTGGATTCAGGTTATAGCATGCTGATGCTGTCCATGCTGTGAGTTGAGTGCTTTCTGATGAGTACAGCTCTTTAAAGACAAGAACAAACCTACGCATTATCCTTCAGGTACTAAATAGTAGTTTACCCTTTAAGAAATAATACAATTGTCTTCTCAGAAAGGAAATTTATAAGATCTATTTTGGGTTTCCTTCAGTATTCTTACAATGTACTAAAGTTTATGAACCATTAGATACACAAGGGTTACTTTTTTTATTATATAAGATTATTCCACTTTGATATCTATTACAAAACAATGTAAAAGATACATTTTCCCATACAGCATGCAGTCTATAAAATATGAATATTTTAGCACTTAAGAAAGGCAGAAAATGTATCTTGGAATGTTTATTTTAGTTCTAAGCTGACTGATAGGTGGCCCTTAGAGTCTACTTTAGTCCTGACCATCATGGTCAAACTAAAAGAAGCACCTGTAAGCATGTGTACACACACTAAAACACAACCTATATTCATCTTAGAGCTTTGATTATTTAAAAATACAAATTATAATTTGTCTATTTGTTTATGAAACTTCATGGTTTTTCCAGACACTTTTAATCCTCTAATTTTATAGATGAGAAAAAGAAATTCTGAAACATTAACTTCTTCAAAGTTGCATAGTTTACACTGACAGATACATAGTCCAGGACTTTTCCTTTATACCATACCCCTTTTCATCATTCTCAAACTGAATTATTTTTGTAAAGTATTAAAAAATATAAAATATAAGGTAAAAATATATAATCTCTAAGGATTATAGTGCAATATCTGGGAATATTTAATTTTTATTATTAAAATTCTGGTATCTTCTTATTTTAATTTTATCCTTTTAGCTAATATTAAGATTTAAAAAAAAATCAGGCTGGTCAAGGTAGCTCAAGTCTGTAATCCCAGCACTTTGGGAGGCCGAGGCAGGTGGATTACCTGAGATCAAGAGTTCAAGACCAGCCTGACCAACACGGTGAAACCCCATCTCTATTAAAAATACAAAAATTAGCCAGGCATGGTGGTGCATGCCTGTAATTGCAGCTACTCATGAGGCTGAGGCAGGAGAATTGCTTGAACCCGGGAGGCGGAGGTTGCAGTGAGCCGAGATCAGGTCACTGCACTCCAGCCTGGGCAACGAGAGCAAAACTCACAAAAAAAAAAAAAGCAGAAGACTGTGTTCTAATTTCTCAAATCATTTAGCATGTCTTCTAGCATCTATTATGATAGTTTAATAATACTTTATTTGAAGAATTGGGACATATATTTTATTATCCTCGGCATAGGTTATGTCTTCAGATATATTCATATATGCCTTTAATGATAAAATGTATCCTAGACCTGGCACAGTGGCTCATGCCTGTAATCCCAGCACTGGGAGGCAGAGGCTGGGGGATCACTGAAGGTCAGGAATTCAAGACCAGCCTGGCCAACATGGTGAAACCTCGTCTCTACTTAAAATATAAAAATTAGCCGGGTGTGGGTGGTACGTGCCTGTAATCCCAGCTACTCAGGAGGCTGAGGCACAAGAATCATTTGAACCTGGGAGGTAGAGGTTGCAGTGAGTCAATATCACACCACTGCACTACAGCCTGTGTGACACAGCAAGACTCTGTCTCAAAAAAATAAAATAATACAATAAAATGTATGCTAGACAAATTCGTGAAATTGATTAAAACACATCATTTTTTGGTATTGTCTTTTGGCCCTGGTAAAAACCAGAATAATTAACTTAGCGTTTTTCTCTCAAAATTTGTTAAATTTATTCAAAATTTGTTAAGTTATTGTTATCAGTTTTATTAAGGCATAATTGACATAAAATGAGTTACACACATTAACATTACACAATATGATAATGTTTAACATTTGAATACACCTGCAAAATCATTACCACAAGTAAGATAGGAATATAACTATCACCTTCCTAAGTTCCCTTATGGCCCTTTGTAATTCTTTCTCTTTGCCCCTACACACTCAAATCTCTCTCCAGATACTGCTGATCTCCTCTCTGCATTAAAAATTATTTTGTATTTTTATGTATTTTACATAAATGTACATAAATACAATATTATTTTATTTAACCTTGCTCTGAATTTAAATATTTTGAGATTCATCCATGTTGTAAAATGTTAACAAATTCATTTCTATATATTGCTGAGTAGTATTCTATTGTCTAAATATTCTAATTTATTTATTCATGCAGTAATGGATTTTGGATTGCTTCCAGTTCTTGGCTAATATAAATGAAGTTGCTATGAATATTTATTTATTAACAATGTTTTCTGGACACATGATTTTCTTTCTCTTGCATATGTACATAAATAAAGAGACTACCAAGCTGTTTTCCAAAGTGGATGGATGATTTCACATTCTACCAAGAGCATATGAAAGTTCTACCTGCTCTGCATTCTTGCAAACCCTTGTATGGTCGAGAGACTAAATAAAATATAACTTTTTAAAATTTTATCTCTCCTAATGAATTCTTAGTACTATCTAATTGTTTTCTCAATTTTCTTAATGACTAGAGATTTTGAGCATATTTCATGTGCTTGTTTACCATCTGTATGTCTTTTTTAAATAAAATGTCTCTTCAAAATTATATCTGTAAAAAAAATTGGGTCATTTGTTTTCTTTTCATTTGTTTTTATGAGATTTTTACATATTCTGGATCCAAGAACTTTATCTGATATATGCGCTGCAAATATTTTCTGATAGTCTCTGAATTGTCTTTTCTTTCTCTTGAGAGTATCTTTGGAAAGGCAGAAACTTTTAATTTTGAGGAATTACAAATTATAAGTTTTCTTTTCTATGAATTGTGCTATTGGTGTCATATCTAAGAGTTTTCTGTTTAGCCAAAGATCACAAAGATTTTCTTCTATGTTGTTTTAAATTTTTTTAAGTTTTAGGTTTTACATTTAGGTTTATGATTCATTTTGAATTAATTTTTACATATGATATCAGGTATGGATCCAAGTTAACATTTTGGCACATGGGTATCCAATTGTTTTAGCATTATCTATTGACAAGATTATCATTTTGTCACTGAACTGCTATTTTACCTTTGTCAAAAATGACCTAGTTGTCCATATTAGGGTGTATTAATTTCTGGAATCTCTACTATGTTCCATTGACACATTTGTCTAACCTTACTCCAGTGTACACTGTCTTGATGCCTGTGGCTTAAAAATAATATCTCACAATAATAATAATCTCACAACTCATTTTTATTATTTACATTAAGTAGTAAATTACCTCTTAAGAAATAATACAACTATTTATCAATGTACTTACAACTTCTGGTAACTCCTTCCGCCTAAAGAATTTTCTTTAACATTTATTGTATTCTGAATCTGCTAGTGATGAATACTTCCAGCTTTTGTAGTTTGGAAAATGTTTTGTTTTATCTTCATTTGCGTAATGTTTTTTTTTTTTTTTTTCGGGTTATAAAATCCTACATCTAATAAAATCTTGCTTTTATTATTTTTCATATGCTTTCCCACTATTTTCTCAACTTACATTATTTTCAGTAAGAAATTTTTTGTTGTCCTTATCTTTGTCTAAGCAATGTCCCTTTGCTTTGGCTGACCTAAAATTATTTTCTTTATCACTGACTTGACAAATTTTCTTATGATATGCTTTGGTTAGGTTTCTTCACGCTTCATAGGGGGAAGCAAATCCTAGCTCTGTTACTCCATCCTGTATGGAATAAAAGTCATCATGTGTTTCAAATTGAATACAGTTTTTGTGACTTTCTAGGCAAATTATGGATTACCTGATTAGAACTTAAATTACTTGCCTATAATTACATGTTACTTAAATAAAATAAAGTTACTTAGATTTTAAAATTTCAAAATATACAGAGGATAGGCTGAAACTCAATAAATATTCAAGGTAAGCTTAGCTTTTACTCATGCTAGAAGGCAACGTAGGAGCTTACATGTCATGTGATGAAATCAAGAGCAAGAAAGAGAGACTGGGGGAAGTGCCACACACTTTAACATCCAGATCTCATGAGAACTCACTCACTACTGTGAGGACAGCTTGAAGCCATGAATGATCTGCCCCTATGACCCAAGCACCTCCCACCAGGTCCTACCTCCAATGCTGGGGATTACATCTCAACATGAGATTTGGAGAGGACATCTAACATAAATAAGCCTCTATCTCTGTTTATCATTTTCATATAAACCTTCTACTCTTCCAAGAACCATCATAAACATATATATCATCTAGGCCAAGACATGTACAAATTATCCTAGACTCCGGTTTCTCTCTTTCACCCATTAACCAACCAAGTTCTATTCATTCTATTTCAAAATTGTTCTCTTTTAATTTTGTCCAGCATCTTTACTATTAATAAGTCTGCCCTATTTTAATCCTTTCTTTTTCTTTCTCTATCTTCTTCTCTCACCATTCCTTCTTTCCTACATCCTTTTATTTTTCTGATCCCTAATAGTTGAGAAAGACCTAGCTTGGTTCACTTTTGTCAGGGGAGGGATCTGCCTTGTATTACTTAGTTTCACTGAGAAGCCCAAGCACTGAAAATATTTTATGTCTGTGTATTTTTAAAATTCCCATGTGAAGGTTTGTTTGTCCATCACCACAGTCAAAATTTGGAGCTCCTCACTGCGAAGATCTCTCCAATTTCACTAACATAGCCACACCCACCTCCCTTTGCCCTGTCCCCACCTTCAACAAGCACTAATCTGATTTTCCCTAAACTCTTAACAAGCACTAACCTGATTTTCATTTTATCTATTTTGTCATTTCAATTGGTTATATAAAAAAGTGTGTAACCTTTTAGAGCTTGCTTTTTACACTCAGCGTAAGTGTTCCAATTCTGGCATTGCCAATTCCTTATAACTTTGAGTCAATTAATTAAACATTCTGTATCTCAGTGTCCTCATTTGAAAATTGAAATAATATTTGCATAAAACTCAATGAACTATGGATAAAACTAAAGGATTAGATAATAAAAGTAAAAGTTTTAGCATTCTAAAAAGCACTTAGTCATTGCTCAATAAAAGTGAACTATTATATAAATTATCTTGAGAATCTTTGCCAATTAAAGCATCTGTAACATTGGTTTCGTCGTAAGTGCCCATATTATATGCTAATTCTGTTCAAATTGATAATCCAAGAAATGTTTAAGTGAAAAATGTTTTGAGCATCAGAATACCTGATTAATCAAAAGCTTTCATGTACCAGTCTAGTGAAGTTAGCTGCTATTTGCTCCTACTCACAAGCTTGCCTTCCTTTCTCCCTCTTTCTCTCTTTTTCTTTCTCTTTCTCTCTCTCTCTCTCTCTCTCTCGCCCCATCTCTTTCTTTTTTTTCTTCACAGTCTCATTTGGTCGCCCAGGCTGGAGTATAGTGGTATGATCTGAGCTCACAGCAACCTCCGCCTCCCAGGTTCAAATGATTCTCCTACCTCAGCCTTCCAGGTAGCCTGGGACTACAGGTGCGCACCACCACACCCAGCTAATTTTTTGTATTTTTTAGAAGAGACAAGTTTCATCATGTTGGTCAGGTTGGTTTTGAACTCCTCACCTCAAGTGATCCACCCACCTTGGCCTCCCAAAGTGCTGAGATTACAGGTGTGAGCCACCACACTCAGCCATCATAAGCTCTTAAAAGGTGAGCTCAGGATTCATAATTAGGATAGTCTCAGGAATCTGCCATTTTAATTACCGTGTTATCTTGTGTTTCACAGTGGCAAATTCATTATGCCAAGGTTTATAAAGTATTCACAATTTCTTAATTTTTAGTTGTCCACATTCTTATTACATAGTTATAATTTGATATTTAGTGATTTTTTTGCTCAATAACCACATTGTGCAAATTTTTTTGGCACAATAACTAAATTAACTAACCCTAATGTTTTTCCATGTCTCATTCATGTACTCAAGCCATGTACAAATAGTTAAAATGAATGAAAAGAGTAAAACACTGATTTGCACTTCACAATAAAGTTTTACAAAAAGCCTGTATTTAATCGAAGTTAAAAAATATTGAACCGAATGGAAAATACTGGGGTCTTCATGCTTTATCTACTAATGTTGGTATCAGCTGAGGACAGAAAAGATGTGCTAATTGAATTAGATATATATTACAAATAAAAATCACTGATGAAAATATGTTTCAAGTATGTATATGCATTTAAAACTGTGTAAAAGTCAGTGTGTTTGTTATGATAAAATTATCAGTCTCATGGATAATCTTCTGTCACTCTATGAAAGTTATCTGTCTCCACAGTATTTTGTAAAACATACTGATGGATTTAATTCAATGAATAAATCAAGCGAAGAATCTTACACACCTACAAACCCTGCTTATACATATTACTTACATATCAAGCAACAAAAGCTCCTGTCTATTCATTGGTCTCTTTCAGGGTGACCCTCAAAAATTAATGTGCACAGCTATTTTTCTCCCACCTGTTCTCCCTGTCACCTCATTCATGCACCATTCTTCTCCAAGACCTCAAAGTCAATCATAAGGGAAACAGACTAGCTACAAATATGATTGAAATTCTAAAGTATTAGCAGTGCCTGGAGGACAGATGTGTTAAAATGCTCAAGATAATATAAAATAACCTCTAAATCTCTCATTGCACCTGCTCTGTAATTCTATAAGGATTCTTTCTGACAAATTGTAAAGAGTGATTAGAAATGGCTAGATGTGGCAAGTCATCGATAATTGGTGAGAAAAAAAAAAAAAACGCAAACTATAAATTGGAAGTCCTAATGTTAAAAATGTTCTTTACACAAAGTCTTGTTTGAGTGGAACATCAATTATGCAGTTTCATTGATGGAATAAATTGTACTAAAAAGCATAGAGAACCTTGAACAACTTCAATTCCTTTTACAAACATAATGCAGTAGCATGGGAGTGATAGCTCTTCAATAAAAGTTATACTCTCAGAGAAATCAATATCATTCTAAATGTATTCTTTATGTTTTACTACACAGGGCAAACTCTGATATTTCTTTTCTGTAACAGACAAATGAAAATAGTGCCAACATGCCCCTATTCAATAGCTTACGGTGACTGATGTAAAAATTCACTAAAATGTACTTTATATATACTATAATTTAAAGATTTTAATAAAAAGTATAAATTGAAACAACTGTGATTTGGAAAGGAGATGTCAATTCAAATCTGATAGCTTACATTACTATTGAGATTATAAACTCCTCAGAAAGAATCCTTTAGAATACAATTACTCATTTTAAGATTACAGCTGAATTGACTCAAGTGCCAGATATGCTCAAGATTGTCCTAGCAAACATGCTGTGTATCTGTCTATATAGATAGAGAAACTGATATGCACACATGAACATACAAAATATGCTCATGCATGTAGAGATGTATGCTGCTTTTCACCTCTCATTTCCTCCTTATTCCTCAAGTCTATGTAATATCACTTCTGTCCCCATATTGCCAAAACTACTTTTCTTCAAGAAGACTTTTGATTTCCAGATATAATGATTACAGGCAAGAAAACTGAGAATTATTACTAACAGCCTTATTTATAGTTTTTTGGTAAAATCTTGCTAATTCTACCTCTCATATAGTTCTTAAATTTATTCAAACCTTTATATTTTTTGAACATTTCCATAGTCAGACCTGCATAAACACTAACATGGACTATTTCATTCATCTGCTAACTGGTTTTCTGCCTATAGTCATCCTGTTTTAATTAACTTCCATCCTGAACCAAGGCAATATGTATAAATAGATAGGTCGATGGATAGATGGTATTATTCTACATGTGACATTATTGACATATCAAAAGGTAACATAATTATATACATGCATCCTTTGCTTAAATCCTTTCACTATTTCCTTATCAATATTCAATCTGTTGGAAAGACACGAGGTTAATCTGAATCACCCACTGGACTTTTTCAAACTGCACGTTAACTTCTAAGATTCTGATGTGTGACCAGCTTACTTGAGTATCATTTCCAGAGACAGTTGATGTTTCTAACGTGAGTCTCATATTCTTCAAACTTGTTACAGAACACAAAAGAGGAGAATCACTGAGTTACTGGATAAAATACACACTCTTCAAGAAGGCAAATGAGATGCTCCACAATCAGGTTACTCTCTTCCTCGTTAACCTGATATTTTCCAACTAAACTTAGGAATCTGTTGCTTCAAGAAATTTTCCTGAACCTCCCATCCACACCCAGACCAGGCTGCATTAGGTGCCTGTCTTTAACTACCTCTAACACCTCTAACAGCTTGAATTGTGTCCCCAAAAAATTCAAGTCCACCCAGGATCTAATGTGACTTTATTTAGAAATAGGGTCTTAATAGAGGTAATTAGTTAGAGATCTTGAAACAAAATCATACTGGACTTAGGGTGGGCCCAAAACACAATGATATCTTCCTGAAATAAATGAGGGAGCAATATGGACAGAGACACAACAGAGAGGAAGGGATATGAAGATGGAGGCAAAGATTGAAGCAACTGATGCATCAGTAAGCCAAGAAACACCAAGGATTGCAAGCAGCCACCAGAATCTCGGCATGGACAATTCTCTCTCTGAGCTCCCAGAGGAAACCAAATGTGCTGACATCTTTATTTTGGATTTCTGGCCTCTTGAAGAGGGAGAGAAAGATTGAGAGAAAAACTGTTGGTTGTTTAAACTACCCAATCTGTGGTAATTTGTTATAGTGGCCCTAGAAACTAATACAAATGCTTATATTCACCTCTAACACAGCAGTCATCAGATTATATCACAGTTATTTTGTTTGTTTAGCCCACTCCCACCACCAACTATATTTCAAACTCTTTAAAGGAATACATCTGTTTATCCATATAAACAATGTCTATAGGTTCTAGATAAATGTCTGCTATATTAATATATAAATACATTTTAACATTTTAAAAGATTTTGGGGATCTGGGGAAAATGGTTGCAGGGGGGTGAGAAATAAAAGACTACAAATTGGGTGCAGTGTATACTGCTCAGGTGATGGGTGCACCAAAATCTCACAAATTACCACAAAAGAACTTACTCATGTAACTGAACACCACCTGTTCCCCAAAACCTATGAGAAAAAAAGAGTAATGAAAAGCTTCCACTAGCCCTTTTTTTGTGCTGCTTCCATCTGTAATAAGAAGGGCACATCTCAGGTAGGTGCTGGTTCCAGGAGATACATATGGAACTGATTGGTACCCAACCCCCAACCTGAATCACAGTCCCTCTCCCCAACCCACAGACTGTGAATGAGGAAAATAAACGTTTTTTTTGTAAGCCAAATAAGTAAATTAAAAAAACACATTTTGCCAAAAAAGGTGTATAATTTGATTTTATGTTATAAGTTGCTTGTAGTCAAAGAATTACAAAGATTTTAAAACTGAAAAAAGGCCGCTTCCAAGATGGCTGAATAGGAACAGCTCCGGTCTGCAGCTCCCAAAAAAATCAACACAGATGGGTGATTTCTGCATTTCCAGCTGGGGTACCTGGTTCATCTCATTGGGACTGGTTGGACAGTGGGTGCAGCCCATGGAGGGCAAGCTGAAGCAGGGTAGGGTGTCACCTCACCTGGGAAGTGCAAAGGATTGGGAATTTCCCTTTCCTAGCCAAGGAAAGCCATGACAGATTGTACCTGGAGAAATGGCACACTTCTGACCAAATACTATGCTTTTCCTACAGTCTTAGCAACTTGCAGACCAGGAGATACTCTCCTGTGTCTGGCTTGGTGGGTCCCACACCCAGAGAGTCTTGCTCACTGCTGGTGCAGCAGTCTGCAGCTTGACAGGGGGAGGGGCGTCCGCCATTGCTGAGGCTTCAGTGGCACACAATGTAAACAAAGTGGCCTGGAAGCTCAAACTGGGCGGAGCCCACCACAGCTCAGCAAGGACTCCTGCCTCTCTAGACTCCACCTCTGGGGGCAGTCTGAACAAAAGGGAGCAGACAGCTTCTGTGGACTTAAACATCCCTGTCTAACAGTTCTGAAGAGAACAATGGTTCCCTCAGCATGGCGTTCAAGCTCCAAGAACAGACAGACTGCCTCCACAAGTGGGTCCCTGAACCCTCATGTAGCCTGACTGGGAGAAAACTCCCTGTAGGGGGCGGACAAACACCTCAAACAGGAGGGTGCCCCTCTGGGACAAAGTTTCCAGAAAAAGGATCAAGCAGCAATATTTGCTGTTCTGAAGCCTCTGCTGGTGATACCAAGGCAAACAGGGTCTGGAGTGGACCTCCAGCAAACTCCAACAGACCTGCAGCTGAGGGGGCTGACTGTTAGAAGGAAAACTAACAAACAGAAAGGAATAGCATCAACATCAACAGAAAGGACATCCACACCAAAACCCCATCTGTAGGTCACCAAAATCAAAGACCAAAGGTAGATAAAACCACAAAGATGGGGAGAAACCAGAGCAGAAAAGCTGAAAATTCCAAAAACCAGAGTGATTGTCTCCTCCAAAGGATCACAGCTCCTTGCCAGCAAGGGAACAAAACTGGACAGATAATGAGTTTGACGAGTTGACAGAAGTAGGCTTCAGAAGGTTGGTATTAACAAACCTCTCCAAGCTAAAGGAGCATGTGCTAACCCAAGGCAAGGAAACTAAAACCCTTTAAAAAAGGTTAGACAAATGGTTAACTAGAATAAACAGTGTAGAGAAGACCTTAAACGACCTGATGGAGCTGAAAACCACAGCACAAGAAACTGGAGACACATGCACAAGCTCCAATAGCCGATTCAATCAAGTGAAAGAAAGGCAGTGACTGAATATCAAATTAATGAAATAAAACAAGAAGGAAAGGTTAGAAAAATAAGAGTGAAAAGAAACGAACAAAGCCTCCAAGAAATATGGGACTATATGAAAAGAACAAATACACGTTTGATTGGTTTATCGGAAAGTGACAGGGAGAATGGAAACAAGCTGGAAAACACTCTTCAGGATATTATCCAGGAGAACTTCCCCAACCTAGTGAGGCAGGCCAACATTCAAATTCAAGGAAATACAGAGAACACCACAAAGATACTCCTCAAGAAGAGCAACTCAAGACACACAATTGTCAGATTCACCGAGGTTGAAATGAAGGAAAAAATGTTAAGAGCAGCCAGAGAGACAGGTCAGAATACTCCCAAAGGGAAGCCCATCAGACTAACAGTGGATCTCTCTGCAGAAACCCCATAAGCCAGAAGAGAGTGGTGGCCAATATTCAACCTTCTTAAAGAAAAGAATTTTCAACCCAGAATCTCATATCTGGCCAAACTACACTTAACACATGAAGGAGACATAAAATCCTTTACAGACAAGGAAATGCTGAGAGATCTTGTCACCACCAGGCCTTTCTTCCTTCCTGAAGGAAGTACTAAACATGGAAAGTGACTGGTACCAGCCACTGCAAAAACATGCCAAATTATAAAAACCATTGATGTTATGAAGAAACTGCATCAGATAAGGGGCAAAACAACCAGCTAAGATCATAATGACCAGCTCAAATTCAAACATAATAATATTAACCTTAAATGTAAATGTGGTAAATTCCCCAATTAAAAGACACAGACTAGCAAATTGGATAAAGAGTCAAGACCCATCAGTGTGCTGTATTCAGGAGACCCATCTCACGTGCAAAGATGCACACAGGCTCAAAAAAAGGAATGGAAGAAGATTTACCAAGTAAATGGAAAGCAAAAAAAGCAGCAGGGGTTGCAATCCTAGTCTCTAATAAAACGGACTTTAAACAGACCAACAAAGATCAAAAGAGACAAAGAAGGCCACTGGATAATGGTAAAGAGATCAATTCAACAAGAAGCGCTAACTATCCTAAATACATATGCACCCAATAAAGGAGCACCCAGATTCATAAAGCAAGTCCTTAGAGACTTACAAAGAGAATTAGACCACCACGCAGTAATAATGTGAGACTTTAACACCCCACTGTCAATATTAGACAGATCAATGAGACATAAGGTTAACAAGGATATCCAGGACTTGAACTCAGCTCTGGACCGTGGACCTAATAGACATCTACAGAACTATCCACCCCAAATCAACAGAATATATATTATTCTCAGCACCACATTCCACTTATTCTAAAATTGACCACATAATTGGAAGGAAAACACTCTTCAGCAAATGTAAAAAAACAGAAATCAGAACAAAATGTCTCTCAGACCACAGTGTAATGAAATTAGAACTTGGGATTAATAAACTCACTAAAAGTCATACAACTACAAAAAAAACTGAACAACCTGCTCCTAAATGACTACTAGGTAAATAATGAAATGAAGGCAGAAATAAAGACATTCTTTGAAACCAATGGGAACAAAGACATAATGTACCAGAATCTCTGGGACATATTTAAAGCAGTGTGTAGATGGAAATTTATAGCACAAGCAAGAGTAAACAAATTCAAAAGCTAGCAGAAGGCAAGAAATCACTAAGATCAGAGCAGAACTCAAGGAGATAGACACAAAAAAGTCCCTTCAAAAAATCAATGAATCCAGGAGCTGGTTTTATGAAAAGATTAACAAAATAGACCACTAGCAAGACTAATAAAGAAATAAAAGAGAGAAGAATCAAACAGATACAATAAAAAATGATAAAGGGGATATCACTACCGATCCCACAGAAATACAAACTACTATTAGAGAATACTATAAACACCTCTACACAAAT
>NW_012111364.1:3217368-3233898 GCF_000951035.1 Colobus angolensis palliatus
AGTGTAAATTAGTTCAACCATTGTGGAAGACAGTGTAGCAATTCCTCAAGGATCTAGAACTAGAAATACCATTTGACCCAGCCATCCCATTACTGGGTGTATACCCAAAGGATTATAAATCATGCTACTATATGGGCACATGCACATGTGTGTTTATTGTGGCAGTATTCACAATAGCAAGACTTGGAATGAACCCAAAAGTCCATCAATGATAGACTGGATTAAAAAAATGTGGCACATATACACTGTGGAATACTATGCAGCCATAAAAAGGATGAATTCATGTCCTTTGCAGGGATGTGAATGAAGCTGGAAGCCATTATTCTAAGCAAACTATCACAGGGACAGAAAACCAAACACTACATGTTCTCACTCATAGGTGGGAGATGAACAATGAGAACACATGGACACAGGGAGAGGAACATCACACACCAGGACCTATTGGGGGGTGGGGGTCTGGGGAAGGGATAGCATTAGGAGAAAAACCTAATGTAAATGACGATTTGATGGGTGCAGCAAACCACCATGGCACATGTCCACCTATGGAACAAACCTGCATGTTGTGCACATGTGCCCTAGAACTTAAGGTATAATCAAAAATACAAAAATAAAACTGAGAAGATCTTGGTAGTTAAAATATTTTTTTAAAAAACTTGGTATACCACATTAGCTTTTTTTTTTGAGACAGAGTCTCGCTCTGTCGCCCAGGCTGGAGTGCAGTGGCCGGATCTCAGCTCACTGCAACCTCCGCCTCCCGGGTTTAGGCCATTCTCCTGCCTCAGCCTTCCGAGTAGCTGGGACTACAGGCGTCCGCCACGTCGCCCGGCTAGTTTTTCTGTATTTTTTAGTGGAGACGGGGTTTCACCGTGTTAGCCAGGATGGTCTCGATCTCTGACCTCGTGATCCGCCCGTCTCAGCCTCCCAAAGTGCTGGGATTACAGGCTTGAGCCACCGCGCCCGGCCCACATTAGCTTTTTCAACCCTGGGCACTCCTTTTCTTCCCTTATAAAAGTAATGTGTTTGGCATAAAATGTCTTCAGAAGAGTAATGTATGTAAAGGTGAAAGCTTGATAGTGGAATATTAGATTCCAAAATCCAAATAGTTGGAAGGAACTCTTGGTGAATCCTGACATAATTACTAAGGGAGGGATTTAGATGTCTGGTGCCAATAAAATAGATCCTCTTAGACTTCATTCTAGTATCTATAGACAGGAAAAGTTGCTTCAATTTGTGATTTTCTGTGTCAGACTGTAATAGACATAAAGTACAAGGCCCTATCATATTATATTTTGTAGAATTTATACAAGTATTTACATAAATACAGGCATATCTTGGAGATATTGTGAGTTCAGTTCTGGACCACTGCAATGAAGTGAATATCACAACAAAGTGAATCATACAAAGTTTTTTTTTGGTTTTTGCATAGAAAAGTATATTTACACTCTATTGTAGACTATTAAGTGTGTAATAATTTTGTCTAAAAAATGTACATACTTTAATTAAAAATACAAAAAAGCACATACCTCAATTAAAAATACTTTATCACTAAAAATGCTAATAATCATCTGAGCCCTTAATGCATTATAATCTTTTCTGCTGCTGGAGGGTCTTGCATCGATGTTGATGGGAGCTGAAAGATGAGGGTAGTGGTTGCTGAAGGTTGGCATGGCCATGACAATTTCATAAAATAGAACACCAATAAAATTTGCTGCATCAATGGACTCTTCCTTTCACAGAAGATCTTACTGTAGTGTCTGATGCTGTCTGATAGCATTTTACCCACAGTATACTCTCAAAATTAGAGTCAGTCCTCTCAAATCCTGCTGCTGCATTATCAACTAAGTTTATGTAACACTAAATCCTTTGTTTTCATTTCAACATGTTCACAGCATCTTCACCAGGAGTGGTTTCTACTGTAAGAAACTTACTCTTTGCTCATCCATAAAAAGCAAGTCCTCATCCATTCAAGTTTCATCATAACATTGTAGCAACTTAGTCACATCTTCAGGCTCCAGTTCTAATCCTAGTTCCCTTGCTGTTTCTCCCACATCTCAGGTACTTCTTCTACTGAAGTCTTAAATCCCTCAAAGACATCCAAGAGGGTTGGAATCAACTTTTTCCAAGCCCTTGTTAATATTGATATTTTGACCTCCCTTCATAAATCACAAATGTTCTTAATGGCATCTAGAATGGCGAATCTTTTCCAGAAGTTTTTCAATGCACTTTGCCCAGATCCATCAGAGGAATCACTATATATGGCAGACATAGACTTATAAAATGCATTTATATTAAATAATAACACTTGAAAGTCCAAATTATTCCTTGGTCCATGGGTTGTAGAATGAATGTTGCGTTAGCAGGCATGAAAACAACCTTAATCTCCATGTATATCTCCATCAAAGCTCTTGGGTAATGAAGTACATTGTCAGTGAGCAGAAACCTTTTGGAAGAAATATATTTTTCTGAGCAGTAGGTCTCAGCAGTGGACTTAAAATATTCAACAAACCATGCTGTAAACAGAAGTGCTGTCATTCAATCTTTGTTTAATTTCTGGAACACAGGCAGAGTAGATGTCCTAGGATTTTCAGCATGGTAAATGAGTATCGGCTGCAACTTAAAGTCTCAATCTACATTAGCCATTAACAACAGAGTCAGCCCGTCCTGTAAAGCTTTGAAGCCACGCATTGACCTCTCTCTAGCTGTGGAAGTCCTAGATGGCATCTTCTTTCAGTAGAAGACTGTTTGGTCTACATCTAAAATCTGTTGTTAAATGTAGCCATCATCATCAATTATCTTAGTTAAATATTCTAAATAACATTCTGCAGCTTCTCAAAAAGCATTTGCTTCTTCACTTTGCACTCTTATGTTATGGAGATGGCTTCTTTCCTTAAATTTCATAAACCAACCTCTGCTAACCTCAAACTTTTCTTCTGCAGTTTCCTTGCCTCTTTTAACCTTAGAGCACTAAAACTTTCCTCATATCAGCAATAAGGCTATTTTACTTTCTTATCATTTGTGTGTTCACTGGAGTAGAACTTTTATTTTATTTTGAGAACTTTTTCTTTGCTTTCACAGCTTGGCTAACTGTGTGGCACAAGGAACTGAGTTTTCAGCCTATCTCAGCTTTTGAATTACCTTCCTTGATCAGCTTAATCATTTCTAGCTTTTGATTTCAAGTGAGAGACATGCAATTCTTCCTTTCATTTGAACACTTAAGAGACAACTGTAGGGCAATTAATTGGCCTACTTTTAATATTGTTGTGTCTCAGGAAATAGGGAGGCCCAAGGAGAGGGAGAGAGATGACAGAACAACAGGTCAGTGGAGCAGTCAGAACACAAATGACATTATTAAGTTTGCTGTCTAACACGACCATGGTTCATGGCACCCCAAAACAATTACAATAGTAACATTAAAAATATGTAATAATGACTGATATAATAATGACAAAGTTTGAAATATTATAAGAATTATCAAGCTCACAGAGACATGAAGTGAGCATATGCTGTTGGCAAAATAGCCCCAGTACACTTGCTCGAGAAAAGGTTGCCACAAGTCTTCAATTTGTAAAAAATACAATAGCTGTGAAGCACGACAAAACAAAGTATGCCTGTAGACAGCACACCACACCAGAAAAACTCATTCGAATACTCATAGTATTTTGTTTGAATCCTCTCTGAATACATATTTGCAGATCCATAATGACATATGTTAGCCACATCATTAGTCATATCTTTTTTCTGATATTCTTCCTTAAGAATTAGCATTTAGATAATATTAACATTGTTGCAAAAATAAACATTTATGTTCTCCCCATTTCCCATCAACTGTCTTTGCTGCTCCAGAGAACCACAGCATGCAGCAAAAGGTTAAATAGCTCATTTTTCTTTCTTCTAGGACTTCAAAGAATCAGCTGGTTTCCACATCAAGTTCGTTTATGCAAAGTAGATTTAATTGCTTGTCACTCACATTGGGAAATGTTTCAAATATGGGTTGTTACTTAAAACAGTTTCAAGTTCCTATTTTTCAAATCTCCATATTCACTTCAATATAAATGCACTGCAAAGAATAACTTTTTAAAATCAGAAAACAGCAAGCTAAGAATTAGGAAATTGAAATTCTAATAAGCCAAGTTTTCTTTATTTCGTTTTGTTTTTGATAATAATTTTTCTCTATATTGGCCAAAAAAGTTCCAAGTGACTGTTGGGAAAATATACAGCAGATTGAGGATAAATTCATATAATATTATCTCAATTTTGGAGAATTAGTCAGATGCACGTTTTTCTTATGGAATAATCTGTCACACTTCAGAGGAATAATCTTTCTAATTTTGTTTTCAGACATTTCTTCCAAAAGATTGCATAGAAAATCTTCTCACATACCCTGGGGCATACTTCGGTATGCCATTAGAGGGTAGCACTATAACTATAGAGCCAATAACCAAAATTATTGATGTGCCCAGAGGATACCACACCCCCATTACCTATAATCATACTTCCTAGGTACTTTAAGTAAATGAACACTCTAACAAACTTTATAGTAGATTGCATACAACTGAGTGCTGAAGACAGCACTTTATATCTGTGTTCAAAATAACTCAAATGAATTGGCAGCTTATCTTGAATGGATAAAAGAAATGATAAATCAAAAACTGCAGTACAGGGGAGAAACTCTATACCATTCTATCAGTTATGCAATGGAAGAGCCTAGAAAAAAAGAGACAGAGGAAAAGTACAAAATAATTCAGCATCTTGTAAGTTTGATGAACCTAAATCCAATGATTCATTCTGCCACAATCTTGACCCAGTAAATTTATTATGTGTTTTGTGGGAAATACATATACATATTTTTTTTTCCAAATTCAGATTCAAAAAGAGAAGATGACTGAAACAATATATACAAAGAAAAATATTATATAATTTTGCAAGTGTATTTATATACAGATATAAGAAAAAGCAGTATGTGGATAAATACAACAAGAAAAATAACTTTCATCCTCACTAAACTTAGATTTCTCTTACTTGTAAACTTGCCTATGAAAACTATCAAAAGAAAAATTCTTTGAGATCTCCCCTGAAGAAAGAGATAGAAAATGGAGGCTTGTGATTTCCCTGCTTCCCCGGAAACCTCATCTTCCTTACCTCAGTGATATTGTGTCAGAAGAAGAGCATGGTATTTGCTGTCACTCACTAGTTATAATACTTTGGATTCTCAGAGCCTGAATTTCCTCAGCTATGAAAAGAGGGTTATAAGATTTACCTCACACAGTTCTATTAGGATTATGTTAGGTTATGATTATAGAAATAATAAGACACAGAGAATGATACATAGTAGAAATTCCACAAATGCCATTTCTTTCCATC
Source organism: Colobus angolensis palliatus (assembly GCF_000951035.1). Lineage (NCBI taxonomy): Eukaryota > Metazoa > Chordata > Mammalia > Primates > Cercopithecidae > Colobus > Colobus angolensis. The sequence goes on from NW_012111364.1 coordinate 3,222,730, forward strand.
ATCTCCTTCAATGGGTCACAATTTCAGAGTAGAATTACAAAACCAAGAGACTTAGAGGTAGAAGATGGGTTTTTCTGTCTGTTGCCACTTTTACATAATGACTACAGTTATGTAACTTGTTAATAAGAAAAAAAAAACTAAAAAGTATGCTAATGGATGTGTAGTATTGCAAGTATCAAAATGAATTACATTTGATCTACATAGTACTTCTTTCCTCCAGCCGTATCCACTGCACTGTAATCTACTTGTGGCCTATGTCTCACCATCCTACTATTTCTGTATTCCATGTGACATATGGAAGCTCTCAGACACCCCTCCACTCCAGCATACTGATGACTTAGCAATAACTGGGAGAAAGGTAATGATGGAGTAGCTAAAGAATTTTAAATTCTATATGAGGAAATATTTATCACTGGAATAGAATCACTGCTACATAAAAACCTTTAATCCAAAAGTATCTTACATCTCTAGGGTTTATGCAATCTGAATATTGAGAAGATATTATTTTAAATTTCCATAAAAGAAGTATTGTTAACTAGGACATAAAATATGCAGAGACTCCCATTTCTCCACTCTTTCTTCTAATAGTTGGACAGTTTCACAGCTGCTACAAACATCGTCGGGTAAAATTTTCTGTGCTTGAGTGTGGATGGAAGTGACTGAGGGTAGGGGGTTTTAATGCCCATAATCCCAGGCAGCTGAATTCCCCAAATGCTTCAGCTGCCTGGATTCTTTTCTTACTCGTGGGTATGTAGCAGAGCTAAGCCTTTCCTCCATTCCTACTTTAGTCTTTGTTTTCCTAAGTCTGGCTCCCCAGCAGAGGGTACTTCAAATGAATTCTTGGGAACACAAAGTTCCAAGCAATGCAGTCTGTGCACTCATTTCTGACACTACTTATGTACAGCATTGGTGGATTACAGATACTGATTTTATCTCTGTGGGGGAAAAAAAAGGAAGGCAGTTTGTGTGTCTTATCTTGTTATGTTGCAACTCCTTTTGAATCTCTAAGAAGCCTATGCTTAAAGACATAAACATGGGTATGTGGCAAATGTTTTAAAACCCTCGCTGTATCCCTGGCTTTTTTAGAAGAGTCCAGTGCAGGGCAGCCTTGTTAGGTAAGCTGGGTTTCATTTGGTCCCGTTGCTTGGAATGAGCCCTGGATTAGAAGTCAGGAAATCTGAATTAAAATACAAGCCCTGCTTTATTGAGTGGTCCCCTAGGAGAGATACTGATGGCTGCTAATCAGAGATAAAAGTCAAGAAAAGTCATCAGAATCCAGATGATATCTGACCTTAGAGCTAATAGGAAATGCTGACTGACTGAAAGTGGGGTTATGAGGTAAAGAGTGAAGCCAAGGATGATTCCTTTTTTTGGTCTGAGCAGCTGGAAGAATAGTTTTGACTTGCTAAAATGGGGATGGAAGGGCTGTGGCAGGAGCAAGACTTGGGGGTAAAACAAGGAATTTGGAACCTGTTAAGATTAAATTGCCAATTAGACACGGAAATGCTGAGCTGGATATGTAAGTCTGGAGTTCAGGAGAGAGATCAGGACTCAGTGTCACCAGTGCATTGAAGATATTTAAAGACATTGGAGGCTGGGTGCGCTGGATCACGCCTGTAATCTCAGCACTTTGGGAGGCTGAGGCAGGTGGATCACCTAAGGTCAAGAGTTCAAGACCAGCCTGGCCAACATGGTGAAACCCCATCTCTACTAAAAATACAAAAAATTAGCTGGGTGTGGTGGTGGGTGCCTGTAATCCCAATTTCTCGGGAGGCTGAGGCAGGAGAATTGTTTGAACCCAGGAGGCGGAGGTTGCAGTGAGCTGAGATCACGCCACAGCACTCCAGCATGGTGATGAAGTGAGACTCTGTCTCAAAAAAATAATAAATAAATAAATAAATACAGACATTGGAAAAGAGTGATAAGTGAGGGAATTAGTGACAAGAAAGAAAAAAAAGTCTGACCATTGAAGATAATCTAATGTTTAAGGTGGCAGGAAATAAGGAACCAGCGAAGGCAATATGGAAGGAGAGGACAACTAGGAAGACAACTAGGCAAACTGTGGTCTGGGAGACCAAACAATGAAAGAATGAGTTTCAAATCAGAAGGAGCAACCACTGCATGAACTGTCGCTGACCGATGGAACAAGGTGTCTGTTCTGTTGACTCATCTATCCCCTGCTTTGAATAAAGTTTCCCCTAAATAAATATAAAAATACAAGCCTCTGCCTTTGATTGTGTAACCTTAGGAAGAGTGATTTAGAATCCATGATAATTATTTTTCTCCTGATAAATGGAAATATGGTCTTACATTTTATTTACTATCCACTAAGTACACAAAAATTGGTCTTACAAAAGATAAAATTGCATTTGGTAAAATCAAGAGCAAATGAAAGATTTTTAAAGCCTTCCTACAAACTTGCAAAGAGTTAAAGAGAGCTAACATTGGGCAGCCTGGTTTTCTACTTTCACTGACATACACAAGAGCCAGATGCTTCCCAGCCAGTCTCCAATAACTGCCAGCCAATCTCTTCCTTAGTCGTAGGGAGCAAATACACTACAGTTAACGGGAAAAAGTTAAGTATTTCCCCCAAAATCTTGTTGGTTTGTTTTTAAATTCAGTTGTTAAGAACCCACAATATTTTAAGGCAGAAAAAAAAAATTAACAAAGGGAAAGTATGGTGATGGTGCTATAGTATTGATATGTGTATTGTGACTGGTACTGATTGAACTTGTAGCATAGTACCAATAAGAGTAAGTTTTTCTAATAATGATACAGGATTAAAGAATTTTTAAATGCAAAAAGTAAAACATTTTTTATTCTATATCAGGAGTGTCCAATCGTTTGGCTTCCCTGGGCCACAATGGAAGAAGAATTGTCTTGGGCAATACATAAAATACAGTAACGCTAATGCTAGCTGATGAGCTTTTAAAAAACTGCAACCAAACCTCATAATGTTTTAACAAAGTTTACAAATGTGTCTTGGCCCACATTCAAAGGCATTCTGGGTCGCATGTGGCCTGTGGGCGATGGGTCGGGCAAACTTGTTCTATATCATTCACTTTATTATAATAGATTCTGAGGTTTATGAAATTGATCACAAGAGTCAACTAACCCAGACTCCAAAAGTGATCTGTCCACATTTTGACAGCACACCTGGTTGGAAGTAGAGCTGGTATGAGTAACCAGGGTCCCTGACTCCACATTCAGTGTTTGTTGTTGTTCCTCCCCACCCTTCCGACAAAAATGGCTTGGTTTTGGAGTATATTTTAATTAAAACAGTTACATCTTTATTCATTTAATTCTAACTTTAGTTTTCCTTTTAAATACACTTCTTGGGGAGTTCTAAAGCTAAACAGGACTATTAATTATAAGTTGCTTAGATCAACTGTGCAATCTGTGAGATAAGACTTATTTCTAAATTATTAAAATTTAAATTTCAAACGCAAGGCAAACAAGATCTAGCCTTAGTACTTTACCAGGGTTTTCTCATGTGAGAAAAATGCAGTAAACATTCAATAAAGACCTGTGGCATAAAGTTTTTAAATATTTCCCTCCAGTTACACAATTTTATACCATGACTCACACCACAACCCCTTTGAATATCAACTTTTTTGTGGGTGTTCATTTATTTAGAGACTGAGTCTGGCTATGTTGCCCAGTTTTGTCAGGTTCTCACTATGTTGCCTATGCTAAGCTTGAACTCCTAGGATCAACCAATCATCCTGCCTTGGCTGGGATTACAAGCCTGTCCCACCACACCTGGCTTTGATTTAAATTTCACATTTTTAGTGAGACTTTCTCAAGCTATCCTATATAAAATGCAAACTTGCACTATTTAGCTCTCTCTCCCTTGATTTTTCTACTTAGTACTTATCTAGTTTTTTTTAATGTCTTTTCTTTTCTATTACTGAATTTTCTCTTTTATTATATATCTTCCCCATTAGAAAGATGCTCCATATGGTAGACACTTGAATCTCTTTTCTTTCTTTCTTTCTTTTTTTTTTTTTTTTTTTTTTAGATTTGGAATCTTGCTCTGTCACTCAGGCTGAAGTATAGTGGCACAACCATAGCTCCTGTAGCCAGCCTCAAACTCCTGGGCTTAAGTGATGCTCCCACCTCAGCTTCCTGAATAGCTGGGTATATGCCAAACATCTAGCTAATTGTTTTCTTTTTTCAGGGATGGAGTCTTGCTATATTGCCCAGCCTGGTCTCAAACTCCTGACCTCAAGCAATCTTCCCACTTCGCCTCCTCAGTCGCTGGGATTACAGGCATGAACCATGAAACATGGCTACTCTTTTTCACAAATCAATACCCAGTGGGGAGAACAATGCCTTGTACCTAATATTGCTCAATGAATATTAGTCTCACTGAATGAATGAGTGAATTTAATGACAAAAACTTCATACTGTTAAAAAAGATGTTTTAGATTATGTTTATTTTTGGAAGATATGAGGTCGTAGAAAAATGTTACAATAAAAAGGCAAAGGGAGAAAAACACAGATGCTTCTTAGCATAAATAATGAACCTAGCTGGCACCACCCAGATCGATAAACTGACTCATGTGATCTTGTGGCCCCAATTCAGGAACTGACTCAATGCAAGAAGACAGCTTTGACTCCCTATGATTTCATCTCTGACCTGACTAATCAGCACTCCTGGCTCACTGGCTTCCCAATACCCACCAACTTGTCCTTAAAAACTCTGATCCTGGAGCCAGGCACTGTGGCTCATGCCTGTAATCCCAGCACTTTGGGAGGCCTAGGCAGGCAGATCATGAGGTCAGGAGATCGAGACCATCCTGGCTAACACGGTGAAACCCCATCTCTACTAAAAATACAAAAAATTAGCTGGGTGTGGTGGCGGATGCCTGTAGTCCCAGCTACTCGGGAGGCTGAGGCAGGAGAATGGCATGAACCCAGGAGGCAGAGCTTGCAGCAGTGAGCTGAGATCACGCCACTGCACTCCAGCCTTGGCGACAGAGTGAGACTCCGTCAAACAAACAAACAAACAAACAAACAAAAAACACTCTGATCCTGGAATGCTTGAGGAGACTGATTTGAGTAATAATAAAACTCTAGTCTCACACACACACACACACACACACACACAAAAGAGGATGTGTAAGACTCACCTCTGACAGCTGGTTTTATAATTCTAAGCATGTTATTTAATCACCCAGGCTTTCTGTGGTGATTTACAAACCAAGGATTATTAGCTTTCCCTAGAGTACATAATGTAAAGAATAAATAAAATAATGGCTATGAGAGTTTTATTTTAAACTCTTAATTGCTATACAAATATGAGGTGTCCTTATGATATGAAGTAATAACATTTTCATTGTAAATTTCAGTATTAAGATATACAGTGTATCTATAAGAATAGAATAAAGTTTTCTCCAGTCTTTTTCTTGCTTGAGTAGGACAGACTACTTGTTTTGAGTTGATTTCCTAAAAACTTAACAGTCATAAAAATATAACATGGTAATACAAATATTTTGTGCTTGTTTAAAAATGTTATGTATTTTATTATAGAAATCTTAGGAAAAATAAGCAAATCACAAAAAAAAACCCAAATCTTACCACTGATCAATAATGACTGTCACATTTTCACCTATGTTCTTTCATTTTTTAAAAAGATATAATAATTTTCTAGTTTCAGGTTCTTTTTAACACAATGTTGGGATAATATTAATAAATTTCTCTTAACTTTTTAATTACAAGTTGAGGCCAAGTCTGGGTATTGTCATGACTGGACCAGGTGTGCATGCACTCAGGGTGCTCTGACACACCATCCTCCTGCCACCTTGGCCCCTTCTGACTTTGGGTGCTGAGGAGCACTGGAGGGAGGTTGAGGTGGGGCTGAGGGTGGCTCAGTGCAGGCCTGCAGGCACCCCTTGGCATGAACAGCCTGAGCATCAAGGGTGGCAGGTTGATGGCAGCAGAAGGCAGGCAGCTAATGGGTAGAAAGGGGTGGGTGCCTGGTGAGGCACAACCTTCATGCCTGGGAGAGCCTGAAGCCTGGGGGTTGGGCTGCCAGTTCTGTGGACTGGAGTAAGAACTTATGGTGTTTCTTCTGGGCCTACCCATGGCTGCCCATGGACCCGTCAGCATGCACTTCCTCCTCCCCTCTGAAGACCATAAAAACCCTGGACTCAGCCAGAAGGGCAGATGTCAGTTCAACCTGCCTGCAGAGAGGAGCTACCCACTGTGGGTCTCCTCTCTGCTAAGAGCTGCACTAATCGGGATGACCTGCTTGTGGAGAGGAACTACCCACTTCAGGTCATCAGAGCTGTACTGTTGCCTCAAAAAGCACCTCCTTGCCTTACTCACCCTCCAGTTGTCCCCATACCTCATTCTTCCTGTTTCAGGACAAGAACGTGAATGGTGGGACCAAAAGAGCTATAACATATACAGGGCTGAAGCATGCCCCTTGCTTGCTTGCCACATTGTGGGTGACAAGAAAGAGAGAAGAGAGGAGGAGAGAAGAGCTGCAGTCTCTTGGGAAGCCCAGACCTAGGAGCTTCCCAAACCAGGGCTGTGACACACTCTTTGGGGATCTGCAGTTCCTGGTGTCTTCAAGCTTGCGGGTGCCACCACATTTCCTGGTGCCAGCAGTGGAACCAGCTGCCTAGTCCAGCCACAGCCTTGTAGGCAGCTGGGGGCTGTGCCGGTGCCTGGAGCTGCCTGCCCCGTTGCACCCAGCATGCATGGCAGTGCGCTGCAGCCAGACCCTGTGCTTGCTTGCTAACTCACGCACCCTTTGCCACTCCACACCTGGCTTGCCCTTGGCAGGAATGCAATTTGGGCAGGTAGCCTGAGTCAAGCACAGACTGACAGGCCAAGTGGGCAGAATGATTCCAGTTGGCCCAAGCAAAACTCGGGCAAAGGTGCCATCAGCCACAAAGGTTTCCAGCTGGCAAAGCAACACTCCAAGGATCCTGTAACAATGATAAAGTTTTCAATATAAGTCACTCTTCAATCAGAGCTTAGTCCACTTATTTCATGTGTGATCTGACATCATCTCTCAAAGCTATTAAAATTTCTGAGATTGACTGGATCGAACTTTTCGTAAAGGTAGCCAGAAAGTTGAAAAAATTAGATTTAAATTAACTGAAAGGTAATAACTACAAACATATGAGTTTCTTTTAAAGGAATAGTTTACATTGTTTATAGCATTTCTTTCAGCATCTGGTAGACAGTAAGTACCTCATAAACATTATGTTGGGTTTAACTGAATGTGAGTTCTCAACCTAACAAAACAAAAATGAGAAATTTGTAAACAAACCTAAGAATAATAAACAGATTCTTGAAACAAAACAAGTAGATATAGTAGATAAATCTTATAGATAAAATAGTAGATAGGCTCGGCATGGTGGCTCATGCCTGTAATCCCAGCACTTTGGGAGGTCAAGGCAGGTGGATCACCTGAGGTCAGGAGTTCAAGATCAGCCCGTCCAACATGGCAGAACCCGGTCTGTACTAAAAATTCAAAAAAAAAAAATTAGCTCGATGTGGATGTGGTGCCTTGTGCCTGTAGTCCCAGCTACTTGGGAGGATGAGGCATGAGAATCCCTTGAAACCGGGAGGCAGAGGTTGCAGTGAGCTGAGATCATGCAACTGCAATCCAGCCTGGGTAACGAAGTGATACTCTGTCTCAAAAAGAAGTAGATATATAAAATTAACAGGATTAGCAGAGAGGTTTAGTACAAATGTAATTATCCATAAATGATATTTCTTTTCACTATAAAGCTCAACACTTTTCCCTGCTTTAAAGTTTTAAATACTTATGTGGATTCAAGTGTGATTTCTTCTTGGCACCTAGTAAGTGACATATGGTGTAACAGACTATTCCTTCATTGGCTTCAGTACTACCCTCATCCTCGCATCCTTGTTTTCTCTTGGATGTCTCATAAGAAAAGGTGTCAAAGTCAACACATCATTACGGTCTCTCCTCTCCCTCTGCCCCTCCCCTACTCTTCATCCTACTCCTGTCTTCTCTGCTTCAGTAGCAGACGCATCCACACTGTTACACAATCCAGGAACCTGGATTCATCCCACTTTTTCTAGTTCTGATGCCTACATTTCAGCCAATCATCAAGTCCTGCCTGCTTTACCATCTACATATTTTTCATCCCCACCTTGTCTTCTCTACCTCTGCTGTTGCTTCCTCAATATGAGTGGTCATGATCACTTCTATTACCTCTCTCTCTCTCTCTGCCTTGGCTTCTTTAAGTGTATCTTCCACACATCAGCCAGAGAGCTCCATCGCACACCTCTGCTTAAATATGGTCATGAGTTGCTTAACAACAGGGATATGTTCTGAGAAATGCATTGTTAGACAATTTCGTTGTTTTGTAGACATCGCAGAGGGCACTTACACAAATCTAGATGGCATGGCCTACTACATACCTTCGCTGTATAAGATAGCCTATTGCTCATAGGCTACAAATCCGTACAGCATGTTACTGTACTGAACACTGTAGGCAATTGTAACATAATGATATTTGTGTATCTAAACATAGAAAATATACAGTAAAAATATGACATAAAAGATAAAAAATGCTCATCCTACCTAGGGAACTTAAAATAAATGAAACTTGCAAAACTGGAAATTGCTCTGGGTGAGTAAGTGAGTGAGTGGTGAGTGACTATGAAGGCCTAGGACATTACTATGCACAACTGTAGACTTTATAAACACTGTACACTTAGGCTACACTATCTTTACTTAAAATTTTTTTCTTCAAAAATAAATTAAACTTAGCTTACTGTAACATTTTTATAATCCTATAAATGTTAACATTTTAGAAACTTTTAAATTTTGTTTTAACTTTTTGACTTTTTTGTAATAACATTTAGCTTAAATTACAAACATATTGTATAGATGTACAAAAATATATATCCTTATTTTATTCTAAATTTTTATTTTTATTTTTTACTTTTTTAAATTTTGTTAAAATCTAAGACACAAACAAACATGTTAGTCTAGGCTTTCACAGGGTCAGTATGATCAGTATGACTGTCTTTCACCTCCACACCTTGTCCCACTGGAAGGTCTTCAGGGGCAATAACACACATGGAGCTGTCATCTCCTAGGATAATGCCTTCTTCTGGAATATTTCCTGAAGGACCTGTCTGAGGCTGCTTTACAGTTAATTTCTTTTTTGTAAGTAAAAGGAGTACACTCTGAAATCATAATTAAAAAGTATAGTGTTGCAAAAAATAAACTAGTTATATAGTTGTATATTACCATTATCAAGTATTATGTAAAGAACATAATTATATGTGATATGCTTTTATATGATTGGCAGTGCAGTAAGTTTGTTTACAGCAGCATCACCACAAACACATTAATAATGCATCGTGCTATGATGTTATGCCCACTAGGTTACACATTTTTCAGCTCCATGATAATCTCGTGGGACCACCACCACGTATGCAGTCTATCATTGACCACAACATTGTTACACAGTGCATGACTGTACTTTACTTGGTTTCTATCACTCAAAGAACAAAGGCCAAGCTCCTTAGTATGGTATTACTAGGAGAGTATTTATCTCAATTTACTTTCCACTTTCCCCACTTTGTATTTTAGAATTTAGCAAGTTTTGGTTACCTGCATATAGCAGGGTGTTACATAACTCTCAGCTATTGCTCAAGCTTTCTCCTTCTAACCCCGTGACGACATTTCACTTAGCTTTCATGATTGTGTGGAAAACCTTTGCTGACTTTCCACACTGGGGTAAGTACCCTCTTCTGTACTGATAGTGTATCCACTGCATGTATTTACCCTAATACTGTGAAATAATTTCATGTGTGTTTTCTTCCCAATTGGACAGTTGAGAGCCTCCATGGAAGGGCCAATATCTGACAGCTTTCTAATCCAAATGCCTCACTCAGAAAGAAAAATAAATACAATGCTAAACTGAACTGAAAATTAGAAAGTAAAAATTAATAACAGGTAGCAGGTATAAAGCCCTTCCAACATGCCAGACATTATGCTCAGCATTTTCTATAGTATTATCTTGCTGAATTTTTATAATATCTCTGGAAAGTGGTTGCTCTTATGACCCCCATTTCACAGTTGGAAAGTGTGGGGCCTATGGGATTAAGTAACTGGTCCAAGGTCACACAGGCACTATGGCTAAAGCCAGAATTTCACACAGAGGCTGACTCTTGGGCTTAAGCATCCAAGCACATGCTACTAGCTGATTGACAAAATTACTTTTTGGAAATAACTAGACTAAAATGTATGAGTCTAAATATCTAGTAGCCAAAGCAAAATCTGTTTTGGTTAAGTGGATGAATTCATCACTGCTTTATTTTTATAATGAAAGGTCTTTTCACCACTAGAGAAGGATAGACTTAGCCCTGCACTATTTAATTTTACTCAGTTTTATTAGCAATCAGGCTGTTCACTTTCAGTATCCCTTACTGAAATAGGTTGTTTGAATGGCAAATCCCTACTTATGGAAGAAACAGGCAGAGGAAAAGTAAATTCTAGGATAACAACTCATGAGTTAATTTGACCCCTGCCTCAAGAGAATCTCAATTATAAAACAGTAGGCACACCATCAAATGATACCCCTCCTGGTTTCTATGAGAAGTTACATATAAAAAAGCAGAAATAAATATAAACCTAAAAATCTCTAAAGGGAATTTGCACATATGACAAACAACTAATCTACAAATGCAGAAGTTGAGCAATGTCAGGCAAGCCTTGAAAATCAATGCAATCAGGAGGTTACTTACTATAAGCAAATATAGAACATTCTTCACAAAATTTATTTCTAAGGATTTTGGGGCTTCTTTGTGACTTTATTTTAAGATTTTAGAAATATTTCAGTAAGATTAAAAATGAAATGAAGAACATTTCGAACAGATTTATATCATCACATAAGATAAATTTGGGGAAAAAAGCAGACTTCATTGTCGTAAGTCAATGTTTTCAGAAACATCCTTAGTATTTCTTAAATAAAATCCCAACCCAGAAATAAAAACAAGAAACAGATTTGTGACTAGGGGAGATATTAATTATATCATCAGTAAAGTCGGAATTTTCCTAAAGTAGATGATGCTCACATTTCCAAATAAAATTTCTCCAGACTTGTCCATTCTCCAGAAAGTCTTAAACCTGCTTTCTTTACCTCCTTTTCCATCTTTTCCTTC
>NW_012111364.1:3234683-3268857 GCF_000951035.1 Colobus angolensis palliatus
TGGCGGGAACCCGGGAGGCGGAGCTTGCAGTGAGCTGAGATCCGGCCACTGCACTCCAGCCTGGGCGACAGAGCGAGACACCGTCTCAAAAAAAAAGGAAATGTTACAGTTTTCATAAAAATACACACAGTACTTTGAGGAGTGCAAAAACAACTAGATTTAAGGTTCTAAAGGTCTTGTCAACTTGGGATGTGGCATTAATGTGACAGAAATCTTCTAAGTATATGATCTTGCAAGCTAATCCATATGTCATGAAACAGGAAGTTTCACAAACCAAACTGAAATGCTTACATCACACGCCTTATTAAGACAACCTTAAATACACAACAATAACCAACAGGAAAGAGATGGGTAAATTAATACACTTGGCATGGGGTGTAAGCACTTACTGAATCCTACTTAAGCCATGTGCACTTGTCCTGAACTTCTCATGAGTATTTTTGCCTAAGTCCTTCTGGATTAGTTTGCTAGAGCTGCCATAACTGGGTACTATGAACTATGTGGCTTCAACAACAGAAGTTTACTGTTTCAACGTTTTGGAGACTAGAAGTCTGAAATTAGTATGTCTACAGCATTGATTCCTGCTCAGAGCTCTCAAGGAGAATCTATCCCACGTCTATCTCCTAGCACCTGGTAGTCTGCTTGCAATCTTTTGCATTCCTTGGCTTCTGCTACGTCACCCCAATCTCTGTCTTCATCTTCACATGCCATTATCCCTGTGTGCATGTCTGCGTCAAATTTCTTTTTTTTTATAAGTACACCAAGTCATATTGGATTAGGGGCTCACCCTAATCCCATATGATTTCATCTTAACCATTTACATCTGCAACACCACTAATTCTAAACAAGGTCACATTCTGTGATACTGGGGGTTAGGACCCCAATATATGAATTTGGGGGACACAATTCAACCCATAATACCTTCCATTCCTTCTTATTTACATGTGTTACTTTCCTTCTGTCAATATATCTCACACGCTACTTACTTCTATAATCCATTTCACCTACCTTATTAATTTCTCTTATTTGCAATAGATAAAAGAGAATATTCTCAAATAATGCAGCAAATGAACACCATTGGGCCAAATATTTTCATCTATAAAATAATACAAATAGGTAAGAACCCACTGACATACAGCTTTTCCATGGTACAGCCACATATATGAAAATCCTGTCCTTGAATTCCAATTACCCGGAAAGTCTTTATTTATCATTACAGAATGACCTAGCTCTTCTATCAAAGGTAACACTACTCACCTATTCCCAGAGGCAGGAAGCTAAACGATAGCAGGTTTCATATCCATAAAATCTCAAAGTCTTGTGAGGCTCAAAAGCCTATTTAGTAAATGAAAAGAAGAAAGCGAGATTGAGAGAAGAGACGTTTTTGATCAGTGCTTTGCAAATACTGAAGAATAACATGTTTCCTGTGGGTTTCCAGGCTTAGCATCTATTCTGATTTTGTTAGACTTGATTCTTAATATAGTAGAAACCGTGACAAGCTATAAAATCTCTGCAGTATCTACAGAATTGTTCTCACCAAAGATAAAAGACTACAAGGAATAATAGAAACGATAATTCATAGCATTTTCTAATTCTCCCATATTTGAAAATCCATAGCATACCGGCAAAAAAGACATAAGGTGCTAATTTTTTACAGTACCGAGTCTAAAGTTATATACAAAGATAAATACAAAGGTCAGAGATTGTTCTTAAAAAATGCTACTAGAAATATAACCTTTTCTTTCTACATTTCTATCTGTATCTCTTTCCTCTGTTCTGGAAATCTTCCTAAATACTCCTGCCTGTATTTGTTAAATTTGTAAAGACAATAATTAGTAGCTAGCTTATTAGCTGCTAAGGGTTTAAGTCAGTTCTCATCATGTTTGCATGGATGCTGGGTTTCATGGAGATCCTGGAATTCATCTAGCAGATCTAGGGCTGTGCATAGACTGTTAAATTTTAAAAGACTTCTGCAGGTGATCTTGATGCTCATCCAACTTGAGAAGCCCTAGTTTATTTTTTTTAGCAGCTAATGCAATAATTTGAAGTCATGTAAATAAAAAAGTACTCCCTCAAGCCACAAGACTCACGCTGTTCTCTAGAACACTGTTTTCTAGGATGGAGGTCTCTAAAATTTTTGCTCATGATTCTATTGTTAAAGCACCTTTGAATATAAACTGAAAAAAATGTGATTTGGCTTATTCATAAATAACATAGTTGTAATACTCTATACACACAATTTAGTATTATAGAACATACAGGAAGGGGCTGGGCGCGGTGATCCATGCCTGTAACCCCAGAAATTTGGGAGGCCAGGGTGGGTGAAGCACTTGAGGTCAGGAGTTCGTGACCAGCCTAGCCAATATGGGGAAATTCTCTTTCTACTAAAATTACAAAAATGAACTCGGTGTGGTGATGTGCACCTGTAGTCCCACCTACTCAGGAGGCTGAGGCAGGAGAATCACTTGGATCCAGGAGGCATAGGTTGCAATGAGCCAAGATCACGCCACTGCACTCCAGCTGGGCCACAGAATGAGACTCCATCAAAAAAATAAAAATAAAATAAAAAATAAAACCATATCGGAAGGGGAAATTTAGGAGTGAGATAAAATGAATTAACTCAACAGTGTATGGGTCCTTTTGACCACTTTGAAAAGTGGGTACCTTCCACTTTGGGGTTCCCTCCACATATATTTATTGAGAGGGAACATATTGAGAGAGTTTGCTTTTCCTGTCACTCTCCACAGTCTTTTAATTATGCCACCTTATATTTCAAAAGCACTTTACAGTTTACAGAACATTTTTGTATCCAGGATCTTATTTGATGCTCAAACACCCTATGGCATAGGCTTAATGAATATGAATAACCTTTCATAGATGAAGATACTAAGACCCATCCAGGACGTTTTCAAAGGCATTTGTGTAAAAATGGGGAAACTAAGACTGAAATCTCTTTTGCTTCAAAATTGACTACTTTATAATCCAAAGTTTACCGGTAAGCCATATGATTGTGTCTACCTTCTCTTCTACTCTAAAGCAAACAACAATAAACGGTTGCATTTTTACTATGCTTATTTAGAGATAAATACAGCTGCCTGCTGGAATTATATGTGTCACAAGATGTGGTAAGAATAAAATAAAATATTATATGCCAGTAAAAAATATATACCTCTATGTATTATAATATCCGTACTGTAGTGTAGTGAGTCTCAACCTGGGATGATTTCTCTTGGGAAAGGTTTGGCCACGTGTGGAGCCTGTTTTTGGCCCAAACTGGTGAGTACGGGAAAGAGCGTCTGCTGACACCTAATTGTTAAGGGTCTGGGATACTAGTAAACATCCTACCATCTTACAACACACGAGGCAACTCCCACCACAAAAATTGCCCGACACCAAATGTCAACAGAGCTAAGATTAAGAAACCATGCTGTTGTACATCTACTTGTTTTAGTCATGAATCATTCTACGTTGCTCATGAAACCTGTGCTGTCACCCCGGCACCAGCACATACACACCAAATATTGCACCTCTTTTACAGTGTTTACTGACTTGCTGAAACATATTCACAGATCATAGGGTGAGAACACTGGATCTACACAGTGAAGCAAACAACAGGTCCCAAAGACTTCCATTGAATTGACTTTGTTTTTACAGCCCCTCAGAGAAGTCAATCACTATGAGACATGTTCTGGGACTCCTGTTATTAAACTAGAAAGTCAGAAGTTCATATGCAGCCAATAACATAAATGCATCAACACTTTGTGGGATATTAAAGTCATTCATAACCTAGTAAAGCAATATTTGTACATTCTAATTGAGAAGCGGTTCATTTAATCTCACTCCACAAGATATTTTTAATTATAAAAAAGGCCACTAATCTCAAAGTAGAATTTATGGGTTACTTTATTTCCTCTAGCCCTTTTGAGAGATTAGAGGATTTGTTTCATAAAGTATATCAGGTAGTGATTAAGAGGGCCCCTAGTGGATTATAATATTTTATCACATAAGAATGAGAATGAATACTCCATTAAAGTCACCTGACTCTCTGAATTTGAGAGTCAGGAGGAAATTATGAAATAGGCAGTTTGTCTTCAGTAACTTTATTATAGCCTTTTTATCTATCATTTCTTTCCTTTGGAGTCAAAATTCCCTCTGCCCAGTTTCCTTATTCTTTCTTGATCAAAATGTGTCAGTTATATATATAGACCATGAATTCAACCAATACGTACTTTTCTCAGTATACATTGTTCAAAGGTAAAAAAAAAAAAAATCATGGAATGGAAGTTGTTTCTATTTTTCCACTGTTAAGTGTTTTAAGCCTAAAGAACAGAGTGAAGCTGAGTGTGTTGGCACATGCCTATAGTTCCAGCTACTTGGGAGGCTAAGGTGGTAGGATTGCTAGAGCCCAGAAGTTTGAGGCTTCAGTGAGCTATGATCATGCCACTGCAATTCAGCCTGGGCAACAGAGCTAGAACTCTAAGAAAAACAAACAAACAAAAAACAGGGTGAATAAATATTTAGGGAACAAGAGATTCTTAGGCTATGTAGTCTAACAGCATACAATAATGGGTTTGCCAAAGACATATTGATTCAAAAAATAATTTATATAACTTTCAACACAGGTTAAATTTTACAATATCATCTATATAGACTGATCACCTTTTATCTTAGCTAAGATAAATCAGTTAAAACAATTATTTTATTAGTATCTATTCAATGTGCTATGTACAGACTATATGTTTTAAAATTATTGTCTTCTTTTTCTCAGTAACAGAAATTTAATTTTATATCTCCTGTGCTATTTGGATTAAAAGCATGAAATTTTCTGCATATGTATTTAAACTCAACAAATATTTTTGAAGGCCTATTGTCTGTAGGATCTTAAAATATTAAAATACTCCAAATTCTAAGCAAATTCTAGACTATAACTCATTCAAAAACAAACATAAAGCATTAAAAAGGCAGAATTGTATTCAAACTATAAACAGAATTATTCAATGTCACTTAAAAATATGGTTATCCAAGTCTCTCCTATGACACAAAGACGGAGAAAGATATATTCAATGTGTAAGCAGGTCAGGGAGGAGGCCAAGAGGTCATCTTCTAAAACAAACAAACAAAACTCTGAGCCTTGGAGATTATCAAGCTCTTTTTAGATTTCAAAACCAAGCTCCTTGCATTTGTGTTGGGCAACCACTATAATGAATCTAACACAATTCTTCCCCTTTCAAGGTGCTCATTACATTGAGCATTACAAAACAAAATTAAGGTTTTAGGGAAGACATTTTACAGTGTCCCAGTGTGCAAACCAAATCAACATAACCCAACCATCGATTTGTTTCTCAAGTCTATAATTCTTTACCACAGAAGACGGTTCATTCGAAACGTGAAGTTTCACTCCAAGTGATGGTCTCACAAAATTCAAAATATCACTAGCCAAAAGAAGTAATTATTTCTTTTTCCAATCCCAGACTTTTCACTAACATTATTATATATTCTTCCCCAAATACCTCCATCTTTACACAAACTGCACTTTTGACTTCAGGCGTTTTCATTAATAATGACCCACACTCACTTTTTTCCTATAGTGGACAAATATCCAAAGAATATCTTTGCAGAGCAAGGCCACCTGTCACAGGACCATCATGTATATCATGGCATACCATTGTGAATCTGTCTGGAGACTTTGTCATCAGCTTTTTACCTTCACTTATCAATGCCTCTGAAATATTAGCCAAACAGATAAACTTCATGGTAGACCAGTTACAGTTGTCCTTTCCCATAGTGGATATTTAGAGGCTCTTTCTCCGGTTTGATTGCCTTTTCTTGTCCCATGAACTGTACTTTATTTTATACTCTGGATGAGCAAGGTAGAACGAAAGTGTTAAAAGTTTGAGCAAATATTGACACTATAAGTACCTAATAGACAAGAAAAAATATTAGAAGTAAAATCCTACTTGAAACTTGACATCCAAGCCCACGGCCAGCTATATAATTGGTGGCTCCCAATGAAAAATGGAAATGCTTGGGTTCTTGTTCAGAAAGCAAGAAAAAGTGCCATTAAGGGTACTGAAATATCAAACATATTCTTTTCTTCTTCTGCCTCTCAAGCTTTCATGGTGTTTTCTATTCATTGTTGGGAGAGTGTAGATCCTCACAGGCACGCTTGGGGCTCCATCTTGCAACTCAGTTCATGTGGGCACAGAGCCTACCCTTTCTCACTAGGGGCCAAACCAAAGCGCTGTGCCCTGGCTGGTGACAGGGAAGTCCATTTCCTTTTCCCATTAGCCGTTGCTCAAAGTACAGCAAGCAGATGACGCTCAAAAAATTGCAACTCTAAACCAAGATTCCCTTAGTACCTGCGTAAGTACGTAGGAGATTGGCACCATGCTATGACCGTGGTCAACTGGCCTAACCATGTCCATTCCCACTTCCTCATAAGTTTTCAGGGCCAAGTCTACCAAATATAGGCCTAAGGAAAGTTTTGGGGCTTATCTGCTAACACAGGGCTCCATAAAAATAAATGGAAGAGAATGGCCTTTAGATTGCAAAAGTCCCTACTTGAGCTTAGCTTTATTGCAATTATTCTTGCTAGTATTGCTGACTTACATTCTACTGGGATCTGTTCTGTCTGGTGTTTGGAACATCCTACAGAAAAATAGAAAGAAAGAAAAAAGGACAGTTGGCTAAAAAAGTATCACAAAGATTACACTGATGAATAATGTATGGCACCATAACATATCACACAACACATAACAGTTATTGACAGATTGGATAATGTGTTTAACACCTTTATGTAATTCACCAACCCTTGGACTTAACGCTCTGTTTACACAAACATTTTAGCTGAAGGGTGAAAACACTTTTTAAGTTACTTTTTTAATGTTGAAAAAAGCAATCCACAGGTCATTTGCTGCTTTTGTTTTAGGATCCCTCAGAATCAGGCATGAGTCAGACTGTACATTATTTATTTAATTGCTTTGGAATGGACATTTCTGAACAACAAGGGAGAAGGTGAAAATGTGTGTGTGAGAGAAAGAAAGAGACCCAAAGGGTATACTGCCTTTTTTTTTTTTTTTTTGAGACAGAGTCTTGCTCTGTCACCCAGGCTGGAGTGCAATGGCCACTGTGCCCGGCCCCACCCTTTTAAAAAACATTAACAGAAATTCCATATAACTGTACTGTAAATTATACTTTTTCAATATATGTATACATTGTGGAATGACTACATCAAGGTAATTAACACATTCATTACCTTATATACTTATTTTTTGTAGTGAGAATATTTTTTTCTCTAGTGAAACAATCTTTATTGACCACATTGGCATTTCAGATGGGTTAAGGATTGGCTGGAAGAGAGTTTAACTATTCTTATTAAAAAAATTTTTTTTTAAATATTATTTCTTAAAAAAAAAAAGGAGGGGTACGTGTGCAGACGTGCAGGTTTGTTACATAGGTATACGTGTGCCATAGTGGTTTGCTGTGCCTATTGACCCATCCTCTAAGCAACCTCTCCTCACCCTCCGTCCCCCAATAGGCCCTGGTGTGTGTTGTTCCCCTCTCTGTGTCCATGTGTTCTCAATGTGTGAGAAGATTTCAAATCTATCATCTTAGCAATTCTTAAGTATGCAAGGCATTATTAACTACGATCACTATATTGTACGACAGATCTACTGAACTTATTCCTTCTAACTGAAATTTTGTATCCTCCAACCAGTATCTCCTGAAACCCTTCTCTATCACATCCCTTGGTCACTACCATTCTACTCTCTGTTTCTATACCATTCTATTCTCTGTTTCTATGATTTGGACTTTTTAAGATTCCATATATAAGTGAGATTATGCAATATTTGTCTTTCTGTGCCTGGCTTATTTCACTTAACATAATGTCTTCCAGGTTTATCCATGTTGTCTCTTCCCCCATTTATTTCTTACAAACGCCCATTCAAATTGCTGTTGCACTTTCTGCAATTTCTGACTGTTAAGAATTTCCAATTAATAATTCAGCTTAACATATCAGCAAAACATATAATTTAGTTTAGAAACCATTATTCTTCTCTTTCTACAAAATTATAAACCTAAAAGTAATTCCTGAAGTCAAAATCAAAGCATTTGAAAATACGATCTAAGAATGAGTTGGTATAAATGATGGATGCCTTATTGATTGAGCCCCCCACACACTTGCAGAGCACTTTGAGTGAAAACAAAAGAGAGACTAGGAAAGCTGGAGACATTTCTAATTCTTAAAGGAACTAGATTTGAATTCTGAGACATAGTTGGTAAATAAATAATGTATCAATAACAGATATTAAGGAAAATGATAGAATGGGAGACAGAACAAAATATAACTTCAATATTTTATAACTAGTAAGTGAACTATAACAAGAAACAACAGGAAGCAGTAAGTGGGAGGAAATTATGAGTTTAGTACCAACATATTAATTCAGGCAGAAAAGGAACTAACAATAAATATTATTTGGCAGTTACTGAAAAAGGAAACTTGAACATAAGATATAATAACTAGTGTTGTTATTTTAGGTAGGTAATGAGTATGAGAAGGTAGCTGAACCACAGAAGTCTCCACTCATAGTGGAGAGGAACATTAGAGCCGAAGGTTTAACAGGAGCAACTCTAAGCCTGATAATGGAAGGAATGAAAAGGAGCCAAAAGACTTAAAGAAACACAAATAGTGCAAAAGTGAAGGCACTGGAGAGGGTTTGATCAGCAAATGGGAAACATTAGAATAGAACTGATAGAGATCTGAACAGAGAAAAGCAACAGATTTAGAGCTAAGTCTGCATTTTGCATTTGATTCCAGCTTCTATTCTAGAAACTCCAATCTCGTAAAAATTATTCTATTTGACATAAATATGTGAAATATAATGACAAAGAGTCAAAAATCAAATATGGAGTCCTTCTCTCTGTGAATTTCCTAGTATTAATAGTTCACTGATATTTACTATTTGGAGAAATAATAACTATTATTAAAAATTACATAAAATAGGAAAAAGTATATCTAGTATTTGGCAGTTATTTTCTATTTCATAATATTTGCGAACCTGAGCTTACACAGGAAAAAGGTTTTTGAACTAAAAGTGGATGTTATAAATTCATTAATATATAAAATGTAATAATGTTATATTTATTATTATGATAATTCTGAAATTATCATTTTATGTTACTTTTTATGTTAACCACAGGGGATAAATTGAAGAAAATATAGATCACTCCAGCCCACGGAAACAGCCTGCTTTTTAATTAATATTTTAGATCTTTGGTTTTCAAATATAATTAATAATTCAACAGATTGATGTTTTACCACTGTTCTAGAAATTGCCCCATGGAAACCTAAATTACCTTACCTGCTATTTCGAGCACCTTGATTTCTTTAACTTTTTTTTTTATTTTCCTTATATGTTCATGCTTCTCTTAGTTCTTGGCATTCACACCTGCAATTATATTCTGCATGCTGCTTGTAATTATCTTGCTGCTATCTTGAGTCTACGTGGTTTCCCACACTTCAGATCCACACAAGCATACTTGTGATCATAATTACAGTCTTGTATTTTTGTTCAGCAATTTTAAAACCTTCTTACTTTTAAAGCAATGAATCTTCTGTAAACAGAGCTTCTGGAACATATCCTACATAAGAGACTATCTTTTGGAATTTTTGAACCTCTTTGAAAATTGGATAAATGCCTGTTTTCCCTAGTAAAACACACCCACCCACCCACACACACACACACACACACACACACATAATTTTCATACAAATTTAGAGTGTTTACTTATCCCCTGAAGTCTTTCCTTATTTCATCTAGGGACCACAGACTATTACAAAATCTACTGCATTAGATGTTTTCCAAGTAGAAAAAACAAACACTCTCACCTTTCCTCGCTTTATGAGAATTTTCAGAGCAATACAAAGTGTCTTTTTAGAAACGACTCCCCTCCATCTATCATCCCTCACTCAGTCTTACTGCTATATTTTAACACCATTAGACTGAAGGAAGTTTACAGGATATTCCATTCTCTTTCTTACCTTTGTGCCATTTCCTAATGCTCAATGTGTCTTCTGCCCCCTTTACTCTTAAAGGAAATAATACCTCTCCTCTCCCAGTATCACCAATAATCTTCGTGATCCCACATTTAATAAGTGTCTTTTGGCTCCTTATGTTACTTGACTCTGCAGTAGCAGTCTATGCTGTTGTGAATCACCTGAAGTTGGGGCTACTATCCTTTCTTAGTTTCAATAATCTCCTGCTTTGTTGTTTTATGTTCCATATCAGCTGCTTCTCTACTTCTATGTAATTGCATTTTCTTCATCTCGAGTAATACATGTAATATTTCCCAAGATTGTTCATAGTTCTGCTTATCTTACTACTCCACACTCTCTCCCTAGATAATCCATCCCTATCAGAGCTTCAGTTGCAATCCACACACTGATTACTCCCATCATATTATGCATCCAATCTTGACCTCTCCTGAGCTGCATATGCATATATCCAAATTCCTCCCTAGTATTTTCTTCTGCATGTCTAAATTAGTTATTAAGTACAACTGTTTAGCCCTAAATCTAATCTTTTTTCAGCTATCTCAGGGCAGTGAATGCACTTCATAAACTAAAAAGCTAAGAGTTATTCTTAGGACCTTATTATCTCACCCTCCATTCCACAGAATGCAGAGCCTAGAGCAATGGTGTATATGTTACTGCTTCATCAGCAAGGACAATCACATGGAGCTGCAATTAAAGAAAGGGAAAGAGATGGAGAAAGAATGCAGAACCAATACAAGAATGCATTAATTCCTTCATCCTCCAGACAACTCTCACTAGTAACCATATAAACTGCATTTCAAGAGAGTTCATGAAAAAGGAAAAAAGAAGAATTTATTCACATCTAATTTCCTTGAGTCAGAAACATTAAACCTCTAACCAAGCTGAGACTAATTTTGCAGGGCTGAGAAACACAAAGTTAGCTCTTGGGTCACTGGAATGATGGTGAGAACTACTTCTAAGACTACTCCTTGATTCCCAGATGTGAGTACTTTAGCTGTTGTAGACAGAATGTTATACATTATCTGTCAGTTTTTTACATAATTTCACTGGGAATTGTCCCCAACCTGGCACCTTAATTGAGACAAACCACTCAGAGGGCTGCCTCTGGAGATCAGGACATATTAATAAGATGTGCATCTTATGGACATGGACTCACTGTCACATTTCCATTGTCACAAAACATGTTTGTTGCTCTGACACACTTTTGTTTGTACTGAAAAGGTTAATAGATTAGTCATTCCATGAGCTTTTTGATAAAGCTCAGAGACTGAATACACAAATAGACAATGGCCAAACCATAACGAAAAATAGTACTCTAATTCACAGAAAAGATGCCAGTCTGGTGCAGTCAAACCATAACCTCTGTAGCAACTAGCCCAAAATGTTTAAGACTTAAACAATAACCATCTGATTCCCTAATTTTGCCTCTATTTTCTCATCAGAATGAACTAGAGAAGCTAAATATACTCCACCAACCAATCACATTAGATGCCTGCTTCTAGTTAGCCTGCCTTCCACTTCCCATTCCAACAGCCTCCAATCAGGATATACGTGAAGCCTTCCCTGTACTCCACTAGAAATTGTTTTCATTATCCTCCCTGCCCTTAATTATTAGCCAAACTCAATTTAAGCTGGCTGGCTGGCTTGCTATATAGCAAGCTCTGAATGGTGGCCTTTGCTATTTATTCTAATTATTGATCAGAGCGTGATCTTGGAGACCCACAAACAGCAATCTGTTCATATGCATTTCTCCTAGCTTGACTATGACCTCTTCAAGGAAAGAAGCCTTATTTAATTTTATTTTAATCCTTGCTCATCAAAAAATACACATGCAATCTATATTTGTATGAGGAAAAGCAGAAAATGAGGAGAAAGTAGAGTAGTAGTCACTTACAAGAGCAAAAATATTAGAGAGAATCAGAAATGGAACTTGGAGAAGCAGGATGAATCTATGATTATGAAAACTGATAGACATAAAATAATATTCTCAAACATAAACTCAAAGTTTTAATAGTGAATTAAATAAAGCTCCATGGTAAAGAAGAATAAAATGGAATTTTGAGAACATTGATGACAAATGGAAACACAGAGCTCATTTACCATGGAAACTTGTAAACATCTCCATATTTACGAACCAGTTCACCATAGCTAGTATGATTTTATCAAACGATAAAGACAGGCCTTGGCATCAGGTGGAATTGGTTTTAATTTTTACTCTGACACCACAATTTATTAAACTACTTTTACCTCTGGTAATTTAAAGAAATACTTGACTGGTATTAACATGGCTTTATATTTAACTAGAAGTATGGTTTACTACAGACCAATAAATAAACAGAAACTGTGACTCAACACATTGGTTGCTTAATAACTTAAAACATACTGATAAAGTTTCTCAGGTCTTCAGCATTCTCATATGAGAAGTATGCATTTGCCTCATGGTGTTATTACAAGAATAAACATTTTATAATAAATGTAAAACACCTACAATCTACTTTACCTGACGGGCACTTAATAATGTTAGTTTCTATCTTCACAAAGACACCAATTAGAGAGACAATTCAATGTACCTACCCACTATTCTTGAGGTAAGCCCTATAAACTCCAAGTAGTTCTCAGCTAAGACTATTATAAATTATCACCAAAATAAGTTATCCTTTCTTGGGCACAATTAAATCCCAACTATCAGGTAATTGTTCTTCAAACATCAGTAAAGGTATATAATTTGTAGCCTATTCTTGCAGTACATAAACTTGGTAGGGAGAATAGTCTAGTAAATGGAACATATTTTTTCATTGACATCATTTACATATAGATGTTTTACTTTCCAGGTCTAACTGTTTATTTGTTTGTTTGTTTGTTTTGAGAGCCATATCATTTTTTTCGACCCCCAAGAGATGGAGTCCCGCTCTGTTGCCCAGGCTGGAGTGCAATGGCACCATCTCGGCTCCCTGCAACCTCCGCCTTCCGGGTTCAAGAGATTCTCCTGTCTCAGCCTCCCAAGTAGCTGGGATTAGAGCATACGCCATCCTGCCTGGCTAATTTTTATATTTTTAGTAGAGACAGGGTTTTACCACGTTGGTCAGGCTGGTCTCGAACTCCTGACCTCAGGTGATCTGCCCGCCTTGGTCTCCCAAAGTGCTGGGATTACAGGTGTGAATCACCGTGCCCAGCCAAGAGCCATAATCTTTAGCCTAAATAAATGTTGACAACATGTTCATGATTGACTTCAAAGTCTTTAGCAATAATTATCATCACCATAGTTGTTACTGTCAAAACCCCTTCACTTTCTGCCTGGCAGGTAGAAGAGTTTGCATTTAGACCAGAGGTACTGGTGACTAGCTCAAATGAAAAGGTAGAGAGAGCACATAGCATGCAAGGCCTCTAAGTCATTCATTCAGTTCCATATCTTCTGGGTCTAACGTTATTTCTATTTGGTAATTCAACAAGAAAACTATTCATGCTGGTTCATCTATTCTTTGGGCTTTTTAGTTGTGGGTGTTCTTTTATCCTGCATTTTTAATCATTCATGTTTATTCATTTGTTCATTCATTTATACATCAGAAAATATTTATTCAGAGCCTAAATTGAATAAAATGTGAAAAATATAACTTCTATTAAGGAGTTTTAAGGTGAGGGAGTGGAATGGGGCAAGTGAGACATACATGTTCAAAAATAACCATAAAACATCGTGATATTGTTGCTAATTAGCATTCTAATTGGCAATGTCATAAAGCTTTTTAAAATAACATATATGAAGGAGAAATTACTTCCAACTTGAGAAATTGAACGAAGTTTCACAAAGCGTTTGAACCATATCCTGAAGGTTTTTAAATGAGAAGGATGCTAATAGAGAAGACTTTTAGGAAAGAACGTTTATGGCAGAGGAAACAGAAATTACTAAAGACCAGAGACTTGAAAGTGAATGGTGCAGTGTGAAAATGGCTCTTAGTTTTGGTATGATTGGTTAGTCTATGGGTTGTGTCCATTGCGGGTGTTTGATGGAGGTAGGTGTGAAGAGTTTGGGGAGAAATCGTGTAATTATGTATCAGATCGTAAAGGGAAATGAAGATATTATGAGAGCTTTCTAAAGACAATAAAGAGACTTCACACGTTTCTGAACAAAGTCACTTGAATTTTGTATTTTTAAAAGACAAAACCTGAGGTTCTATGTTCAATATATTAGAAGAAGAAAAATTGGGAATTTGGCAATCACAAACCAGATGTGAAGGTCTGAAAAAGTGAATTACCATTAGAAATGAAAATGAGAAAACAGATGTATGACACATTTTATATTTAAAATTAAAAGGCCTTCATGATCAAATGGTTATGATCAAGTGGATGAAAAACAAGAACTCAGATCACCTTAAGACCCTAGCTTGAGTATCTGGTGAAGCAATTGAACGATTGAGAAACAGAATTATCAAATTAGAGTTCATATACCATTATAGAGGCCTGGAGGTTATTTGAATTAGATACGTCCAGTCTGCCTTGGATTTTCAAACTTACATAATGATCTCTGAAATTCATGTTCAAAGAGTATGTATCTAAATTCATACACTCTAAAATTGGTACGTGCCCACCCCCACAAAATTCCAACTCTTTCCTTGCCATATAAACAACTTCAAATAATCCCACAAATGACAAGTTTTTGGAAAAGGAACTTTAAGGCACTTCAGGGTAAAAATTTGGTACCACTTCTTAATATTAAAAAAGAATCTCAGGCTTATATAACTGTACAGTATTTTTTTAATGGATAAATTTAAAAAACAAGATAAATAAACCCACTCTCAAAACTGGGGCTACAGTTTTAATATAAATGAGCTTTTGATGGTTTTCATTTAAAGACTTTCCTGGTTTACTGTTTGCCTGTAGGGGCAGAAAAGGTTGGGTATTGTTAAAGAAGCAACTTCTTCTTTCCCAGGAGAGATTCCAACAGGGCAGATAATTGAAAATAATGTATCTGGAAATTATGGGGCTATGAATTTTACACATAGATTTAGAAATTATTTCCACCAAATAGCAGTTGAAACCATGGAATGGTATTAGACATGCATAGAGAAATTCTATAGTTTAGTTAAGTTAAAAATCTGTATTAAAACATATACTTAAGCAGGTTATTATAAAATTTTAACATGTTGGGTAAAGTAATATATTAATTTATACTGCCAGCTTAGTCTGTTTTATGAAAACCACATAATAAAATATTTTTCTACAATTTCAGGATAAACATTTGCACTTACTGAGAATATCTCATTATTAAGGAAGATTAAAAATGTGTATATTAACTTAAAATAGAGTAGTAATCACTCAAGTACAGCAAACAGGGCAACACCCTGATGAATGTCAGAAGACTAGGCCTGACACCCTGTCCTCAGTGCATGCTTTTTTAGTAATGTGTACCAACTCTAGTCCCTATAACATGATACAAGAAATAGTTTCAAAGTTTTTCTGGTTTTTATAGTGTTTCTCTGCCCTGAATTTATTAAGCAGATGAACTCAATTTGGCAATGTAGATCATACTGTTAACATTCTGATCTACCCATAATGTAGATCTTCCACAACGTACAATGTGGAATGTATATTACATTACATTCACAATTATACAGTGAAATCTGTGCAGATAAAGTAATCAATGGTTCAATGAATGAAAGAAGAATATACAAAAAAGACAAATGTGACTGCCTTGAAATGTTGCGACAATTTCTAATGAATATAGGCATGAAGCAGTTGATACATATTATTTTATTGTTAAACCTCTTATTATAAAAAATGAATTTGAAAGAGTATTTTCTAGGTAATAATTACAAATTAGACTGTAACGTGTAATTATTTGAATTCAATAACTTAATAATGAAATTATTGAACAATAACTTCAATAATTTCATTGTTCCTATTAACTGACTTTTTTTTTTTTTTTTGAGATGAAGTCTCGCTATGTCACCCAGGCTGGTTCTGCCTCCCAAGTTCACGCCCTTCTCCTGCCTCAGCCTCCCAAGTATCTGGGACTACAAGCACCTGCCACCATGCCCCATTAATTTTTTGTATTTTTAGTAGAGACGGGGTTTCAATGTTTTAGCAGGATGGTCTCAATCTCCTGACCTCGTGATCCGCCCGCCTCGGCCTCCCAAAGTGCTGGGATTACACACGTGAGCCTCCACGCCTGGCCTTTCAGTTAACTTTTAAATGATAAATAATTAAAATTATAATTATTTTACAATATTATATAGAGTCATACTTACATTAAAACCTATTCATTGTTTATCTGAAATTAAAATTACTTAGCAACCTGGTTTTTGTTCTTCTAAATCTAGCAACCATATCTCTGCCCGTTATTATTATGATATTAATTTTTTGTTGATTTACTCCTAAGACTAGTCCAGAGAACCATAGGGTTGAATTAATTGTTTGGTTAGTTTCTTTCTTTTATGAATATGGACACTCAGTTTGATCTGTTAACAACTTTTTAAAGTGAAGCACATTGTGTATCAAAACATATTCAGTGTGTTTCAAGATGAGAACATTATCACAACATTCTTTAGAAAATTTCTTTCACTACTCTACTTCAGACCTTGCAGTCAGCCGAGATTGTGCCACTGCACTCCAGCCTGGGTGACAGAGCAAGACTCCATCTCAAAAAACAAAAAACAAAAATAATTTAACTGAGCATCCTGTATTTTATCTTTCAACCCTAGGTGGATGATCAAGAGTGCTCATCTGGAGTTAAACCTATCTTGCTTGTTCAGGTAACAATTTTAATATTTGACATGACACTGACTCACTGTGTGAACAACAATGTTGTAGTCATTATTTCTGTTTAAAAACAGAACAGAGTTCCAGTTCTGTTTTATTTCTGGGCTTACAATGGAATTATACTTCCTAATTTCTCTGTAGTTAGGAGGGACTTTATATCAAATTCTGGCCAGAACACTTAATTGCCTACAAAAGACCCTTTAGATATGTTTGATTTCATGACTATTACATTAGTCCTTGGATGACTACAATAAGTAAAGCCTGCCTTCTCTGCAGTTAAGATGTAGCATGATTGTTTTAAGCCAAGAATTTTGGGTCATTTGTTGGCATAGATAACCCATCGTATGTTGACTAATACACAGAACCCAAAGTTGAGTGCTAAATGCAGTTAAGTCGTGAAGATTGAGAATTTACAGCTAACAATAACCAGATGCAGATGAAAGTAGATCTGCTATTAGACTGTGAGCACATGCCATCTTGGAATCAGATTTAGGAAAAAATGAGGCCATAGGTATCTTCCATATTTTCTTTCTTTTCTTCATTTACTACACCTAATATGTAGACAAATATTTATTTACAACTGACTATGTTTTGGCGTTCAATTCAATTGGCCCAGTTAAGTAAATTAGAACAGACTGTAAAAGCTCCATTTTAAAAACTCCAGCTCTGGTTTTATTTTCCTTGAAGGAGGTTGAGAATAAATAGAGAAGTTGGAAGGTGACCATAGACGTAAGAACAAACTGAAGTGAGTTTTTTGTCACTCTTACAAGCCAAGTGAGGAGGTAAATTTCAACAACAACAACAACAAAAAACCCATAAAACTTTCTGTATCACAGACAAGGATAGTATACTTGTGAGGAAATGGGATGTCTAAAGCACACATGAAAGAGCATATTCATGGAAAAAGTGAAAAAAAACTCTGTCCTCATGAGGATTAGAGTCTATTAAAAATTTGAAGACAATAAATAAAGAAGTAAAACACATAGCATGTCAAATGGTGAGAAGTGCTAAAAAGAAAAATGAGGCAAGCAAGAAAGATAAACTGCAGTGAAAAGTGAGTGGGCAGGAGATGTGAAGAGCAGGGTGAGGGAGCCTTCTCAGAAAAAATGTGAATTTTCAAACTGAGACAAAATGAGGAAATTCAATCATCTCTTATATTTTTGATTCTTCAGTGTGAAAGTTTGCAGCTTGTAGCTGTTGTAGTCATCTTACATTCTTGATGGTCAAAATCTAATGACAAAGTACAATGTAGAGATTTGAGAACATAAAAATAAAATACTTTTGGGCCTTTGGTAATGTTATTAAACCTATTTTTATGTGAAATAATGAAATTTTAACTTTTTTTTTTTTTTTTTAAGAAGGAGTTTTGTTCTGTCGCCCAGGCTGGAGCGTGACGGTGCAATCTTGACTCACTGCAACCTCCGTCTGCCAGGTTCAAGCGACTCTCCTGCCTCAGCCTCCTGAAAAGCTGGTATTACAGGCGCCTGCCACCTCACCTGGCTAATTTTTGTGTTTTTAAAAGAGACGGGGTTTCACCACGTTGGTCAGTCTGGTCCGAACTCCTGACCTCAGGTTATCCGCCAGCCTCGGCCTCTCAAAGTGTTGGGATTACAAGCGTGAGCCACCACGCCCAGCCAAAATCTTAACTTTCAAAGCCAATTAAGTCAAGCTTTTTGTTATCACTTGGAACCAAAAGACAGGAACATCGTTGAAGATGCAGAGAAACCTTGAACTATGATAGAGGAAAGCTGAGAGTTTCAGTAGCTTTATCTTCTTATTGAAATAAAAATAATACAAGTTTTTGAAAGTTTATGTTTCAGAACAGTAGTGATCATTTTTGAAGAGCTGCATAAGGAAGAAAAAATAAATTTAAAAATTACAGATAGTAGTGAGGTTAGCTAACTGACAACCTGACAATGTGTCAGTAGAAATTCAAAATTTAAACCCTCTTCCAGTACATATTTACACTCCACATAACATCCTACCATCTCCCAGGCACTCGATTCACACAGAAAAAGCCATAAGCTATCTATCACATTCATCACTTTTTATGCCTGCTCCTGCTGCTTTTTCTCTGGGAGCAATTTTATGAACCTCCTTAGCAACAGAACAATAACTGGATGCATTTTATTGAAGGTAATATTTTGTTTAATAACTTTTTCCTGACAAATTTGCTCAAGCCTCACACTAATTTTATTTTTACCAGAGAGGTAACTAGGCTTGAGACCTTAGGATTAATTTCGAAAGAATCAATCTATTTCATTTACTGATTTGTTGCTAACATGCTCATTTTCTCAAATTATTAAAACCTCCCATGATATTAATACTCACAATCACCCCCCATTTCAGTATACCACATGTTGAAATTAGCAGGTGAGAAAATAGCCGTTCCTAAAAGAACTCCAATATTACTACTTATCCTACACTGAATGATATGAGACTAGTATAGGTAATGCTAGGCAGGCATATTTAGCATGCTATAGTTCAGCTTCCTAGTATAGATTGTTTCCTTCAATAGCACTGAAATCAAGATAAACACTTCTTATTTTAAGACTCATACAGGGTAGAAAGACTGTTGACCTAATATACAACTGTGCTATAAATAATTTGCATCCCTTTACATTCAGTATTAAACTCTGAACATGACTAATGTCTCATTCATTCAACAACTATTGAATAAACCTTTTTAGGAGGTTTTGTGTCGGACACTGTGGGTAAGTTTTTAAAGGATATGATTCCTAACTGAAGAAGATCACAACGTAGTAGTTGTAAGTATACATAATCAAAATGTAACTTTTAATGAATATTATACAAGTTGAATAAACTAAGGGCTGTAGACAGGCTGAGGAATGATTAGATCACTCTGTGTCAGAGTATAATTAGGGGAGATGATAAGTTTGAATTCAGGATAAAGTACACAGAATGAAGACAGATAAAAATATATAAACAAATTATGAAAAGCAAAGAATAAAAACATGATAAATACTTAAGAAACAGGAGAAAACCTTATTACTTACACTATAGAGGTCCTGTGCAATGCTTCCTACACATTAATGTTAAAATGTAGAATATTATTCAGTAGGTACAAGGTAAAACCTTAGATTTCATATTTCAAAGAGCTCCCAGATGACATCAATTCTGCTCCTACAGAAAAATAGTGGGATACAAGATAGCTTGTAAACTGACTGTAGACAGTGCTAAAAATCATGCCAAGAAATTCATCCTCTACCACTGACGCCAGGTGATTTCAACTTGTGCCGTAAAGATGCCTGAAGGAGAAAAGAACTGCTGGCATCCCAACCTCAACATAGCAAGTTTATTTTATCTGTTTTACATGTTGTCTTGATCCAAAGGCTGGTTTTTTAACAACAAGATTCACAAGAGGAAAAAATATTTTGAAAATATGGATTGACTGCCTGGAGAAAATTTAAAATCTTTTGAGCAGGTAAGTAACATCTATTTTGAAAATCAATCTGTTAGCCTTTGTAGAGTGGAATGGAAGGGTAGAATGATTGATCTGAATCATTAGTAATAACTGACTAATAATAATTAGTAATAAGTAACTAAAATTAGGATATCTAATAAAGTGATAGAAGTGGAAATCACAAAGATCAATAAAGATAGATACCAGGAGAAAAGTCAATGTATCAAGCATTGACTTTGGTGAAGGGAATACAGATTACAAAAAAGGTTTTTGCTTAGGTACTTTGTGGAATCATAAATCACAAAAAATTATTTAAGGACCAAGAAAATAGTTTCTGAACCTCTAAACTTTCTTTAATAAACTGTTAGAGATTGGACCAAAAAAGACCCAGAAGATTATTCACCTGGATAAAATATCAATTAAAAATATCCAGACTGTAGCATAAAGAGAAAAAGGGGGATGGGAAATATAGAGGAGAGTGTGAGAGATATAGTACCATCATGAGAAAAAATATAATAAATGTGTAATTTTTATAATTGAGAATGTGTCAGAGCAGTATATAATGAGATAAGTGTAAAGAATTTTCATAGCCATAGAAGATATTGAGCCATGAATTCCAATGGTTATACAAACCCCACATATAATAAAAATAGAGAAAATCACACCTAAGCACTATGGTAAAACTTCTGAAAACCGGAAAGGAAGAAACCAGTCTGAAAAACAGCAAGAAGAAGGAAATAATAAAACGATATATTTCCTGTCACGAAATGACAGTGAGCATAACAACTGACTTCATTAAATTCATGGAAACCTGACAACAATGTAATGATATCTTTAAGATGCTAAATGAATATAACTGCATTTCCATATCCAATAAAAATATTTTTTCAAAATGAAAGTAGATCATCTCCCTTTCTAGTTAGGATGTAGAACAATGTAAATTAACTTCACTCCTGTATTAATTACAAGCAAAAATGTATGAAATCTACATCAAGCTTCTCTTTGGGGCTATCATAAGTGGTGAATGCAAGGAAGATTTAATGAGATACATATTAAACAAAATAAGCCCTTCATAACCAAGCAGACGGTATACAATTTCCATACCTAGAATCAGATGCCCGGTCCTGGAGCAGGCTGCAGAAGGAAAAGGTCTACCATTTACTAAGAGGATGTAAACAAATGTGAAGAAAAAGTTAAGCCTTTGATTAAAATATAGGCTACTGGGATATACTGTCATATTGAAGAGCCTCAAATACAAAAGTGTATTGCTCAAGTGTCTTTTGGCTCCAGTAATTGCAAAACAGTTTCAGTCAGAATAAGATTCCCACTAGTAATACTAATTACTAAAACCTTGGGGGAAGGAAGGGAATGTTTTATGCCCTAAAAGCACTTTTAAATAGAAACAGGCCAGGCGCGGTGGCTCACGCCTGTAATCTCAGCATTTTAGGAGGCCAGGGCGGGCGGATCACAAGGTCAGCAGTTCAAGACCAGCCTGAACAACATGGTGAAACCCCGTCTCTACTAAAAATACAAAAGTTAGCCAGGTGTGGTGGCACACACCTGTAGTCCCAGCTACTCAGGAGGTTTAGGCAGGAGAATCACTTGAACCCGAGAGGCGGAGATGCAGTGAGCCAAGATTGTGCCACTGCACTCCAGAAACAAAATGAGACTCCATCTCAAAAAAAAAAAATAAATAAAACAAAAAGAAACAAAATAGACAGAAACTGTAGGGAATTTGACATTCAACTTTTTCCGACATCTTTCAACATGGAACATAGAGAATTAAAGCAAAAATAAGAAATTTTACTAGCTTGAACATCATAGAAGAAACATGAGTCTGCCAGAACAATGGCAACTGACACTAAAAATGTAATAAAGGGGCTGGGGACAGTGGCTCATGCGTGTAAAACCAGCACTTTGAGAGGCTGAGGTGGGAGGATCACTCGAGGCCAGGAGTTCAAGCCCAGCCTGGGCAACATAGCAAGACCTCATTTCTACAAAAAAGTAAAAATAAATTAGTCAGGCATGGTGGTATGTACTGTATAGCCAGCTACTCAGGAGATGGAGGCTGCAGTGCTATGATAGTGCTACTGCACTCCAGCCTGGGATAGAGTGAGACTCTGTCTAAAATAAAATAAAGGAAGAAGATTCAGGGGTTGCCCCCCTCTCAAATATGTATGCCCCTCTTATAATTATTTGATCCTTTAAATGCACATGTATAGTGAAGACTCCAAGGAACCCAGGAGAAAGTAGTCTATAAGAAGACTGAAAAAGTGAAAAAAGTGAGCAGTTATCTCAGATGCTGACCCCTGGAGAGAAGGCAGAATTAAGATTTTGAATCACACTAACTTAGAGGGTCTTAAATACCTGAAGTTTTCCACTAAAATTCCCAAAGGGTCATACCTTTCAAGTAAAGGCTGTGTAGTAGAGATACTTGTTTTTCTTTGCATTCGTGGCAATATTGAAGTGTATCTGCCTTAAGAAAGTATAAAAACAAAACACAGATTCACAGTGATCAGCCAGTAATATAACTGGGTACTAGAAAACAACAGGAGACAGAATCCAGAGGATCTAGAACACATTATCTACAATGTCAATAATTCCATAAAAAACACAAGATGTGAAGAAAGAGGAGAGCGTGAACCATGTTCAAAGTTATAAAAAAAAATAGGAACATATACTGATATAAATGAGATGTTAATAATAAGCAAACAGTATACAGCAGCTATTTTTTAAATGTTTAAAAATATGAATAAATATGATCACAATGTATATATAGGGGAATCTTAGTACAGAAATGAAAACTTAAAAAAGACTCAAATGGAAATCATAGAACAAAAGTATATTTTAAAACAAATTTCACTAATGCAAATTTGAGACAACAAAAGCAGTAGTCAGTGAACTTTGTTGCAGATAGAAAGAAATAATCCAAACTTAAGTACAGAGAAAAAATAGAAAAAAAAACACAAAATGTTGGATAATATCATAGTCTCTAACATAATTGTAATTGAACTCTAAAGAGAGAAAATAGAAACACTGGAGCAGCAAAACTGTGAAGAAATATTAGACAAAAACTTTCCAAATTTAATTTTCAAAAAAGCAATAAAAACAGAAAAAAAATCTAAGCAGAATAATAAAACATTAACAAATCACAATAAACATGCATATAGTCAAAAATACAGAAAAAATTCCGAGATAACCAGCACCTAAATACAGATATACAGATGAAGAGCAATAATAATGACTGTCAATTTCTAAAGAAAAATAGCAGAGGCCAGAAGAAAACAGTAACTTTTGACTAAGAAAACAAAAAACCACCACAACAACAAAACCACAAAAAACCTGCATCCTGGAATTCTAATATAAGTGAAAACATCATTTTTAAAATGAGAGCAAAAATAAATTAGAAAGCAATAACAGTAACATACAACTAGAAAATGGCTAAGTAGTTGAGAATGAAGCAACACCCTTCTGAATAACCCATGAGCTAAGGAATGAATCACAAAAGAAATTAGAAAATATTTTGAACTAAATGATAATGATAAGCCAATATGTCATAATTTGTGGGATGCAAGTAGAGAAGCACTTACCAAAAAAGTTTATACCAGGATAAATGATTATACTGTTAGGTAACAAAAAATAAATGATTACACTATGTTAGATTAAAAAATTTTTCTTTTTTTTTTTTTGAGACAGAGTATTGCTCTTGTTGCCCAGGCTGGAGTACAATGGCGTGATCTTGGTTCACTGCAACCTCTGCCTCCCGGGTTCAAGCGATTCTCCTGCCTCAGCCTCCCGAGTAACTGGGATTACAGGCATGCGCCACCACGTCCAGCTAATTTTATATTTTTAGTGGAGATGGGGTTTCTCCAAGTTGGTGAGGCTGGTCTCAAACTCCTGACCTCAGGTGATCCACCGCCTCTGCCTCCCAAAGTGCTGTGATTACAGGCATCAGTCACCGCGCCTGGCCCCCAAAAAATGTTTTAAATAAAGGGACTAAGCAGGCACCTTAAGAATTAAATGAAGAATAGCAAATTAAACTCGAAGCAAGCAGAAGTAAAAAATAATAATAAAAAATGTTTACTAATTGATAAGCAAATATAAGTTGAACACTTCAATTGCTGCAGAAAGGACCAAATACCAAAATATCAGGGATCAATGGAAATACATTCAAATATGTTGTCCTATGTTTAAAAAAATTTTCAAAAGCTAAAATTAGTGAAATAAAATAGACAAAAACAATAGAGAAGACCAATGAAGCCTAGAATTTGGGTTTCTGTAAAGATCAATAAAATTGATAAACCCCTGGGTAGACTAGTAAAGAAAAAGAGCAAAAACACAAATTATCAATATTAGAAGGAGAGTGGACCTATATTAGATCTACTGATCTCCCTGCTGTCTTCCACTGTATTACACTTCTCCTTCAATAACATACATACAAGAAAGCCCAATTCCTTTTTACCCCCTCTTATTAGACTCTAAGTCTTGAATTGGTAAACTTTGTGTGTGTGTGTGTGTGTGTGTGTGTGTGTGATTTAACCAATGTATTTCCAATGCTATTACATAATTGTTCTCAATTAGATGTGCCTGAGGGAAATTTGAATAGAAACTGAGAATTTTTTTGATAGGCAGCCAAGTAAGCCACTCTCTGCTTTGAGCAAAAGTGTTTAGATGACTGAAATGTTATTCCCATATTTTGAGTCAAAATATGCTGACTTTCCAGGAGAAGACAGTTAATAATAACAGTACAGTTCTCAGTCAAGGTATGAACACATTTATGCAGTTATCTGAATATAACTGGCCTAGTAAACTCATAAATCTCTACTCTGTAAAATGAAACGTCTCATGTTTTTTTCAGATTCTTCACGTTCAGTTTTATTTTGTTTTCCTAGGAATTTAACAATGTTTTATGGGAACTTCTAGCCTTTCTCAGCGGCAATAAGGAAAACCAAGAGTAGGAGTTTTAGTCCACACATGGCTAAGGGCTAAAGGAGAAGGAAGTTCCCCTGTTGGAGGCAGCCCGAAGTTAACTGTGGCAAAACTGTGTTACAAATTCCAATTCGTTCATTTCCCTGTTAACTGTGGCAAAACTGTGATACAAATTCTAATTCATTCACTTTCCCTTACCCCTAAGCATTCCCTAGGCCTATTTCTATCAAAGGTTCCCTTACCCCTAAGCATTCCCTAGGCCTATTTCTATCAAAGGTTCAAAGTTTTAAGATTATTAATTTTGTTCTATAAGGATGGCAGATTGCCTTCTTTCTTAGTATAGAATATTGAGGCGATCTACTCCACTATTACCACCCCAAGTTTTAGCACTGAATAAAATGGGATACCATAATACCAGAATGCTATAAAGATGGCCCAGGCAAGCAAGAGGATATGGGTTTGTACTGTATGTTTGATGCAAATGTCTAAAGTTCCAGAAGTAAAATTTATTTATAACAAGTCAATAGTTATAGCAAAATGTCTGCATTGATATAAGTTGGTATAAACCCAAGATTTATATATTTATCAAAATATGCTCAAGCTTACACAATAAAGCTAACTTAATAAAGTCATATATTGGTTTGTTTCTTTCCCATAAATTCTTCTCTTTGTTTGTTTTGTTTAGGCCTCAAAGACTTTCTTTAAATGTTTAAATGTTTGTAAACCAGAACTGTAGAAATCCAAGTAACTTTCACAAGTTATTACCTTGGTACCTAGAGAAGAATGAACATTTATCAGATATTCAGGATTATAGAGAGTTCTTCCAACACTGTATCTATGGGAAATCATTCTACTACATTAATTTTCTTTCAAAGACTCCTGCTTAGCTTAGATTTCATATATTGATATGAAAATGATTTAATATAGCTGCTTCTGGCTTAGATTTCATATATTGATATGAAAATGATTTAATATAGCTGCTTCTGGCCTCACGCAGTGGCTCAAGCCTGTAATTCCAGCACTTTGGGAGGCTGATGAGGGTGGATCACCTGCGGTCAGGAGTTCGAGACCAGCCTGGCCAACATGGTGAAACCCTGTCTATACTAAAAATACAAAAATTAGCCAGGCATGGTGGCACACGCCTGTAGTCCCAGCTTACTTGGGAGGCTGATGCAGGAGAATCACCTGAACCCATGAGGCAGAAGTTGCAATGAGCCAAGATCGCACCACTGCATTCCAGCCTGGTGACAAAGTGAGACTCCATCTCAAAAAAAGAAATAATACATATATATGTATATACGTATACATATACACATATATACACGTGTATACACATATATACACATGTATACACATATATACACATATCTAGAGAGAGAGAGCAGCTTCTGTATCTCTACATTTATTAAATGGCCATTGGTCTTAGGGTATTCATAGATTTATTCCCTGAAGACTGGCAGCTTTGACTCTTGCTTCTCTGTTGTAATTTGAAGAATTGATGTGGATGCTGAAGGGCATGTGGTTTAGCCTGTTACTGTGCTCTCCTGTTATGGCAGTTGCCAGTTGCCAGAAACTACAAACAGAGCTCCCTTGCAACTAAATCCCACAGACAGCCTGTTTCTATCCTGGCTTTGTTCTGTTAGCTCATTTAGTAAGGTTAAAATCTTAAGAAAAATAAACCATGTCTTCTGAAACATCTGTTATCCTTTGATTTTGTCCTAGTCCCAACTTTATGTTCTACATCTTCAAAATAACGATGACAACTTTCTAAACATATGTAATGAACCACCCTTGCTACCAAGAGAAGAGTGTTACAGCTATATGACTATATGATAAGTCAGACATCAAAGGAAACCAACT
Organism: Colobus angolensis palliatus; assembly: GCF_000951035.1. Taxonomy (NCBI): domain Eukaryota; kingdom Metazoa; phylum Chordata; class Mammalia; order Primates; family Cercopithecidae; genus Colobus; species Colobus angolensis. The sequence continues at coordinate 3,261,707 of NW_012111364.1, forward strand.
GGGGAAGATGTTTAGAGGCTTAGTTTTGATTCAGGGCTGTATGTGATGTTAAAAAAATTAGGATTTAATGCAAGTATATATACCCTCACTGACAGTTTTCATAATTTCTCTTTTGCCAGGCTATTGTTTCATGCCAATACAGTGATTATTGTAAAGAGTAACATAACAATTCTGATAGAATGGATTATTATTAAAACAAAATATCAATTTCAGGATAGGAAAGGCTATTTATTGAGAGAGACTGTGTGGAAAAAATAGATCTGTCTGGGCTATTCTGCTGACTGGTATAAATTCAGTAGGCTCTAATCCTGAAATGACCAATGTCCCTACTTCTTTATGTCTTGATGCTGTTTTCCTTCACTGATTATCATGCCTAACATATCAGAATGACCCCTAGAGGCCTGGCACTACCATTATACATGATTTTGATTATCAAAATTATTTGAAGAACTCTTAATAACATTTCTGTTGCTCTCTGGAGTCACACATAAGTGTCTATACAATCTATAAAGTGTCAAATCCAATATACTAATTTAATGGATAAAACATGGTGTGTAAAATTAATAATCTTAAATTTGGTTCCTGACTTCCTAAGAATACAATGGGTGCCTGGGGAGGTGTCTTTTAAATTATATAACGATCCAATTTCCCCCATCACTCCAACAGGGAATACAGATAATTATATTCACATGACTGCAAATGTAAACTGCTAAGTCCCACAGTCAATGGGATATAAGTAAAATATGCATGGTGAATTATTAAAAAAGCACTGAAGGACTGAAAATAAAATGTTACCCTTTGTCATGACAATGAGAAAGATGATCAGTTTAAGAAAATTTCCCTTCTTGTTATTTAGGACTATGTTTCAATCATCTTTTGTTTTTTGTTTTCCCCTGTAACCAGTAGGCACATTCTTTTTTCCCCAACCTTTATTTTAAGTTCAGGAGTACATGTGCAGGATGTGCAGGTTTGTTACGTAGGTAAATGTGTGCCATGGTGGTTTGCAGCACAGCACATTCTTACCTAGGACACAATGCAATGTAATCTAATTCCATCAGAACTTTGCAAGCCTATTTAAAACCATTCGTTTTACTCTGCCTTAATAATTATATATAGCATTTCCATATTACTTTTAAACTAATGTTTAAATAATAATAGAATCTCTATTTGCAACATTATGTTGCTTAACGTATTTCCAATAATATGTTAAAGTCTGATTTCCACTATCTAATGGATTAAAGTGCTTCCAGCAGGAGAAACATGATTGAAACTCACTTGGAAAGAACTGTGTTTTTTAGTTTACTTACAAAATAATTGTAAACATATTTCACTTCAACTCTTTTCCTGTGGAGAGTAATCACAGAGAAGTCTCATGAAAACAAAAGTTTCACAACCAAAAAACTTTGGGAAATGCTATGTGTTCCACCCACCCTATACCAGGAAATCTAGAAATTACCGTGGTATATGAAAATGTCTAAAACATCCTGAATTCTGTGTGTCCTGGTTTATCTAATCACAAAACCTTCTTTGAGAAACATCTATTAACATCTCTCATCAGAATGGCATGAAAATCATTCTGAGATTCGCTGATACAACATTCTACCATTTATTAAAAATGTTCACATTTAATATCACATTTGAGCCTTGAAAATTCATGACATATTGAAATAGAAGTCTTCAGAAGAGATTTTCCTGGCTTTTAGAAATAGGGCTGGAGTAATTTGGGCTATGAGCTGAAATGTTTAGTTTATAGACTCTGAAATAAAGACAGCTATTACTTACTGAGAGTTTTTATATGCTATGTACTCTCCTAGACAGTTAAATTCACTATTTCAAAACCCCAAATATATGTCAAAATATAGATTTTTCATATGAAGAAATTAAATCTCTGAAATTTTAAGCAGCTTTTATACACTAAATATATAGACAGATGGTATGCAATCTTTAGTGTCCACTGACCTCCAAAATGTAGCTTCTCTGCAGCCTATGTTACCACCCAATATCTTTGCTCCCAGCATGATAGAGTAAAAACTCAGCTGCAGATAAGTTCAGGACTATGAGGATGAGAGTTTGTTACATTTATGTTTTGTTTTTTAACTGGGTTTCAATAGTAAGATCCTGTGGGGAAAAAGGTCTTTCCCATTTCTGGGTTTATAGATGAGGAAGGCAGCTTTTGTTTTGTTTTGTTTTGTTTTTTGAGATGGAATCTTGCTCTGTTGCCCAGGCTGGAGTGCAATGGTGCGATTTCAGCTCATTGCAACCTCTGCCTCCTGGGTTCAAGCAATTATCCCTGTCTCAGCCTCCCGGGTAGCTGGGCTTACAGGTGCCTGCCACCACACCTGGCTAATTTTTGTATTTTTAATAGAGACGGGGTTTCACCATGTTGGCCAGGCTGGTCTCAAACCCCTGACCTCAGGTGATCTGCCTGCTTCGGCTTCCCAAGGTGCTGGGAGCTTTTGTATTAAATAAAGTGATCTGCCCCCTTTTCTCCATTAAGAAATGGCAGAAAATGCGGCACTGTCTTTGCCGTCACTGCAGTTCTGTGGCTTCAGCGCACCACTGCTTCAGGCATCTGTTGTCTCCTGTCTGCTCAGCCACTCACAGTGTTGCCCTCTCGAGCTTTACAGGCCAGCTCAGCGTCATCTCCTATCTCAGTCACTTTGGAGCTCAGAAAAGAATAAACAAGTTTGGTAGTTTGTTTTTTAATGCACAGGAAACAGTTACTTTTGTGGCCCTGTGGAGATTGATAACTGTAAGCCCTCTCAGGATGATCAAACAAGAACAAGAACTATTCCTAAGTCAAATTTTAAAATTTGTCTCTTGATCCTCTATTATATTTTTTTCCTTTTCCTTCACAATTTTTTAAAAATTATTTTCTTCAATAGGAAATTACTGCCATGATCCTAACAGCTGAAACATGTGAGCCACTGACAACCATAAGCGACAATGAATGTAGGTATTCTTAATCTTGAATTCTACTTGATATATATGGTATATTTATTACATAGATATTTATTATGTATTTATTGTAGTATTTCCTAAAACATTGCTAAAAGTGTAAAAAAAATTGCTTTTTACAAAATTTCACTTTTGCTTTAATTTCCCAAAAGGGGATGCTACCTTAAAAATGGGAAATGGGAAAAAACCTTCACTGCTCTAATACATGATATATTTCATTTTCTCTTCACATTCTATGGTTTTCTAGTTTTAATAAAGTTACTAAACATAAATGTTGACAACTGCCAGTGCCTCATTTATTCCTGAGAAATATATTATTTACTGAAACATCTGTTTATAGAAATAACATAAACTCAGTAAATATCTGATTGTTTTAATAATATAAACAGAACAATGATACTTATTATTCCAAAATGCATTAATTGGCTGTCCCAAAAAAACAGATTACTAATCATACTCTATAGTGTTTAAGGAATCCCCAGCACTGCCTCAGCATTTCCTCAGCACAGGTATTACTAAACATTAAAGAATTGGAATGTTAATCATGTAGAAACTTGTATAGTTTTTGGTTCAAAGCTGTTTCTTACAAATTTAAAGAGCTAATTTCACCAATATTGTCATCAAAATATCAAAAGCTTTCATGGAATTTTTCAAAATAAATTAATTGTTGCTGACTTTTTTTTTTCTCTTAAGCTATATGACAAATAATTTCAGGATAATTTTCCAGATTCAAAAAAACAATGGTTAAGATTTTTTTTTTTTTTTTTTTTCCCCCTGAGACAGAGTCTTGGCTCTGTTGCCCAGGCTAGAGTGCAGTGGTGCGATCTCAGCTCACTGTAAGCTCTGCCTCCCGAGTTCACACCATTCTCCTGCCTTGGTCTCCTGCGTAGTTGGGACTACAGGCGCCTGCCATCACACCAGCTGATTTTTTGTTTGTATTTTTAGTAGAGATGAGGTTTCACTGTGTTAGCCAGGATGGTCTCGATCTCCTGACCTCGTGATCTGCCAGCCTCGGCCTCCCAAAGTGCTGGGATTACAGGTGTGAGCCACTGCGCCCGGACAGGATTGTTTTTTTAAAAAGGCTTGGCAAATACTGAATTATAGAAATGCCTACCTGGGAATATTTTAACTCCTTAGGTTAGATTCTCAAACATTTTAGAAGCTGGTTTCTGCCTACACTTTAGGAATTATCTACTTACACTGTTTCCTCTTTTAATATTCCAAAATGTACTGAACTATTTATAGTTCACTAACTGCACTTTACAGTCATACATCCAAAGCATTTTCAGTTGCCTTCTCTACCTAAAAGGAATGTCCTTTCCAAGATGGGTTGCCTACTAATTTCTATGGCTGTCAATGTGAAGTAAAAATGTCTATTTGGTATCTTTGCTACCGACCACAGGCAGATAAATGTACGAGTCTATGCCATCATGTATTTATGTTTATGCCTGTTTTTAACTTATTCCATCATGGAAATTGCATCATTATGCTTGATTGTTGGCCTACTTGTGTCTTCATTAGAGCTTTGATGAGTCCTGAAGCAACTGAAGCCATGAATATGCCTAAGCTATAACTTATAAGGCAAGCTATTTGGGACAGAAGATAAGGCTACGTGCTCTACGGTGTCTGGGGCAACAGAGATGAGAAGAGTAGCTGGAGCTCATTAACAACAGAGTGTTAGAGTAAAGATTTACAACCTCTTGATGCCAACATCTCTACCTAACTTTGATTTCCCATTTTTATATTTTGGTTCCTGCTCTCTCACAATGCTTTATTCTTTGGATCTCAAGGCCTGACTTATTTTTATTACTACTTTCGCATTTGCATCCTTATAATAAATCATTAACTCTGGAGATTCCTGAGAGTGTTTCTGTTCTATATAAGCAACAGATTCTAACTAATACAAGGCACAACATACAAAGAATAGTTTATTAGATGCTTGGAATAAAAAGGTCAAATAAAAACCACTGACAGAGCATTCATAAAATTGGTAGATTCAAGAAGTAATTTAGAAAACAAAAAACTATTCAACGTTTTTTGAGTCAATGAATATATATATATTCATTGATTTATTTGCACTGCGCTTATTCATTTTATAACAGGAAATAATAAAGTATTGAAAGTAGAAGACAGAGTGGTTGTTTCTTCGTAAGCAGGAAGGGACAGGGATATCTTTAATTTTTTGCTTACCAATCTTTAGAAGCTGATACGTTTAAGTGTCACCCAATTACCTGTGTGGGCAGGTGTCAGGGAGAAGAGATTTTTACCAGGAAAATTCCATAATCCAAAACTTTACACAAACGATACACAGTCAGATACTTCATCCTTCCTTATCTTATTTTTCCAAAACATTGGCAATTTTGCCAACAGATTTTTTTCTTTAAGGATATGCTCTGCAGGAAGAAAGAGAAAAAATTGCTGTTTCTTTTAAAAAAAATCAAGAAATTATATATTATGCCATAACTGAAGATGAGCAAGTTTCTAAATTAAACTTATCTCCTCTTTTAGCTGAAGTAATGGAGCTTTAAAAAGTTACATTCTAAACTTTGGTAACATGAGTGGCCAAAAAATAAAAAGATAAAAACACTTAAAATATAAGAAAGAGATTTTTGTAAGAGGTTTTCATAAAGTGCTGAAAGACCTTCAAAATAAGTCTCTCAAGGTTGTATTCTGATAAAGCTGTTGATTAGGATGACGAAAAAAGGCTTTTTGACCTTGAACACATCACAGTTTCTCTTAAGGATCCTAAGTGCACCATGGCTAAATGAGAATGGACTTTTCCATTGCCCAGATAATGGGACCTGGAGTCCCTTAAGCTGAGCCCCTCATAACGTAGCTGAGACAACTGCAATGTAAAATCAAAGATATCTCTGTGCTTATAACTGTGACAATCTCTCTACTAAATAATTAAAGGATTCCATACCAAGTAAAAGGACACATAGGGAAGGTGGCAAAGACCAATATTTGATATTTTTCCTGTTACTGTAAGTAAACCACAGAGAAATTGTTAACTACTTTTCATATCAATTAACAGTGTAAGCCAAAATAAATATGATTGGCCGGGCGCAGTGGATCAAGTCTGTAATCCCAGCACTTTGGGAGGCCAAGACGGGCGGATCACAAGGTCAGGAGATCGAGACCATCCTGGCTAAAACGGTGAAACCCCGTCTCTACTAAAAAATACAAAAAACTAGCCGGGCCAGGTAGCGGGCACCTGTAATCCCAGCTACTCGGGAGGCTGAGGCAGGAGAATGGCGTCAACCCTAAAGGCAGAGCTTGCAGTGAGCTGAGATCTGGCCACTGTACTCCAGTTTGGGCGACAGAGCAAGACTCTGTCTCAAAAAAAAAATAAAAAAATAAAAATAAATAAATAAATATGATTTTCTGACATTCTGAAACAATGAAAGAATGACAAGCTTTTACATCGTTAATAAGTGTTTCTTGATAATTTTCCATATCTTTCTCTTTCATAATCTTCCACATTTCTGAAAATGGAGAGGCTCTTTTGCCTAAACATAAGAATGCATAGAGAGTAAATAGAATTACAAAACCTCAAACTTGAAAGTGACCTTTCAGGTAATTCAAGAACGTGACTAATATTTCAATTTCCACCAAAACAATGCTTAAAGTAGTTGTTCAAGTCTATATTTGAATGCCTTTAATGGAGAAACTACTTCTATCTTTTAATTTTCTTTCGTAAGACGCACAGATTTTTTTTCTAAATTATGTTCAGATGAAAACAAGACTTTTAATCCCACCATACTTACACTAGTGTTATGAAACTCTGTGAATGCTGGCATTGACACACTTAGCATATGCCTTCAATAAAGACTTTTGGAGGGGGGTGGAGCAAGACGGCCGAATAGGAACAGCTCCAGTCTCCAGCTCCCAGCACGAGCGACACAGAAGACCGGTGATTTCTGCATTTTCAACTGAGGTACTGGGTTTATCTCACTAGGGAGTGCCAGACAATCAGTGCTGGTCAGCTGCTGCAGCCCGACCAGTGAGAGCTGAAGCAGGGCGAGGCATCGCCTCACCTGGGAAGTGCAAGGGGGCAGGGAATCCCTTTTCCTGGCCAGGGGAACTGAGACACACAACACCTGGAAAATCAGGTAACTCCCACCCCAATACTGCACTTTAAGCAAACGGGCACAGCAGGAGATTATACCCACACCTGGCTGGGAGGGTCCCAC
>NW_012111364.1:3268907-3269212 GCF_000951035.1 Colobus angolensis palliatus
ACCTGGAAAATCAGGTAACTCCCACCCCAATACTGCACTTTAAGCAAACGGGCACAGCAGGAGATTATACCCACACCTGGCTGGGAGGGTCCCACACCCAGGGAGTCTTCCTCATTGCTAGCACAGCAGTCTGCGATCTCACTGCAAGGCAGCAGCCAGGCTGGGGGAGGGGCACCCACCATTGCTGAGGCTTAAGTAGGTAAACAAAGCCCTGGAAAGATCGAACTGGGAGGAGCTCACAGCAGCTCAAGGAGGCCTGCCAGTCTCTGTAGACTCTACCTCTGGGGACAGGGCACAGCTAAACA
>NW_012111364.1:3270273-3271056 GCF_000951035.1 Colobus angolensis palliatus
TTGGAAAACACTCTTCAGGATATCATCCAGGAGAACTTCCCCAACCTAGTAGGGCAGGCCAACATTCAAATTCAGGAAATACAGAGAACGCCACACACATACCCCTCGAGAAGGGCAACTCCAAGACACATAATTGCCAGATTCACCAAAGTTGAAATGAAGGAAAAAATCTTAAGGGCAGCCAGAAAGGTCGGGTTACCCACAAATGGAAGCCCATCAGACTAACAGCAGATCTCTTGGCAGAAACTCTAAAAGCCAGAAGAGAGTAGGGGCCAATATTCAACATTCTTAAAGAAAAGAATTTTCAACCCAGAATTTCATATCCAGCCAAACTAAGTTTCAAAAGGGAAGGGTAAATAAAATCCTTTACAGATAAGCAAATGTTAGAGATTTTGTCACCACTAGGCCTGCCTTACAAGAGACCCTGAAGGAAGCACTAAACATGGAAAGGAACAACCGGTACCAGCCATTGCAAAAACATGCCAAAATGTAAAGACCATCGAGGCTAGGAAGAAACTGCAACAACTAAGGAGCAAAATAACCAGTTAATATCATAATGGCAGGATCAAGTTCACACATAACAATAGTAACCTTAAATGGAAATGGACTAAATGCTCCAATTAAAAGACACAGACTGGAAAACTGGAGAAAGAGTCAAGACCCATCAGTCTGCTGTATTCAGGAGACTCATCTCACATGCAGAGACATACACAGGCTCAAAATAAAGGGATGGAGGAAGACCTACAAAGCAAATGGAGAACAAAAAAAAGCAGGGGTTGCAAT
>NW_012111364.1:3276726-3283106 GCF_000951035.1 Colobus angolensis palliatus
ACATATTTCAAAAGTCATTTTAAACGCAATTCTGAACTAACACCAAAATATGAAAAACATAGAGTTTCACAATGAAGTAAACCCAGAACGCTGAGCTGTAACCTAGCATCAAATACTCTTTCACCCTTAAAGTTTCTGCTAGACCCTGTGGAGTGGATTTTGATAACTTACAGGACCTGCAAAATGCTGACATGTCAGTGATCTAAGAAACAAACATTGGGTATTCAAGTTACTATTGTTTCAGCTTTTCTCTAGGTTGAAACATTAAAAAAAAATAAAAAGTTGTAGAGAAAAGTTCATACACAGGCAGACTGCATATTAAGGTGATGGTTACTTTTGGGAAGAAGTGAAGAAATGGGCACTGGGAGGTTCCTGACAAAGTCCCATTATTTTACTTGAATGATTAGTGTCTTTAGCTTGTAATAATTCATATGGTCAATTTTTGACTTAACACACTTTTCTACAAGTAACTTATATTTGCATTAACATTTTTAATGTCAAAAATATTGAAATAAAGTGGCCCCAGTCTCTGACACAATTTCTCTTCTGGAGAAACTATCTGTAAATTAAGTCTTAAAGTATCTTTACACACAAATTTCCAAGGAAAATGAGAACTCAGAGTTTTGAAAATTTACAAACACAACAGGAAACTAATCACCATAAGAAAAAAACAACTAAAACAAAAAGCCAATTATACAGACTCTCATCATTTAGACATACTGTTAGACATATAGGTATGATTTATATATCTGAAGAAATAAAAGCTTGAAAATATAATCAGCAAAAGGGGAGAGTTAATTAAGTATACATGTAATACAATATGTATATTACATATTATAAATTATATATTAGTTAAAATAGCATATATATTTGTACACATGATAAATATAAAGACTCAAATGAAGATTTTAAAAGATGTTAATCCAGCTTTTTTAAAAAACTGAATTACTAGAAACTAAAGAAACTAAATTACTATAGTTACTGGAATTAACATTAAAATGTTAGAAGATTATTTCTGGGAGGTTAGTTTGAAAGATGAAGGGAAGAGGATTTTACCTATTTCCATATTACAAACTAAAAACAGTGACATAATGCAGAACAATTTTAGCTTCCATTTTGTGTTCCTTTTACTTCTTGAATATGAAATACTCTTTTAAGAACTGAAATCTAGAAAAATATAAAGTCCAGGAGGATCTGGACTAAGAAAACATCACTGGACTTGGTGATTCAATGGAATGGAAGAGATATGATTGTAGTGTTAGAATATGCTGAGAGGAGGTGGAAGCAGCATGTAGAGGTCATTGATGTACAAATAACTATTCATGAAAGGATAACCTGATGATTGATAAAGACGATAAAACCAATTGACCTTTCAAGAGGGTGGTATATTTCAAAATTGAAGGAAGAATCCTAGAGGGGAGATTTTTGAGGATAATGAAAAGAAAAGGAAAGACTGACAAGAAAGCAATGGATGAGATGAATATAAAAATATGGCAAGACAAAGCTTGGAAATAAGGGTGAAGAAAACTTTCCCTAAAATGAAAGGAAAGAAAAAGATAATGGAAGAAAGATATGAAAGTAGAAATAAACAGAACTAAATGAGGTGTAGTTTAAGGTTTGTAGCCTCAGTCTTCTCATTATGTAGATAAACAGGAAAGCCATTTTGTGAAAAAGCAGAAACTATGGTTTGATGGAGCCAATTTTTTCTTGGTAAGTAGGTAATGGTGATCCCAGACACTGATGTAAGTGATCAATGTCCCGTAAGGCTGTTGACTAGGCTCAGAAGAAAAGTATCCTTAAATGATTAGCAATGATTAGCTCTGTAAAATCATTAGACTGCACACTTACAATATGTATATTGATTTTTCTGATTTTTCTTATCACCAGGCAAGGAAAAACATCATCTGTTCTTTTGCTTGTTTATTTGTCTGAGGTGGAGTAGCGCTCTTTCGCCCAGGCTGGAGTGCAGTGGTGCAATCTTGGCTCACTGTAACCTCTGCCTCCCGGGTTCAAGCAATTCTTGCGCCTCAGCCTCCCAAGGAGCTGGGACTACAGGCACCTGCCACCACGCCCAACTAATTTTTGTATTTTTAATAGAGACGGGGTTTCACCATATTGCCCAGGCTGGTCTCAAACTCCTGAACTCGTGATCCACCCGCCTCGGCTTCCCAAAATGTTGGGATTACAGGTGTGAGCCACTGCGGCTGGCCCACATCATTGGTTTTACAAAGGCAAATTAACGAGATAATAAACAAGATAGACAAATAACACTTTCAAGTTCTTTTAAAGATAAAGTAAGTACTGCTGTGGCAAATGAGACAAGTTATTGTGCGAGTGGAGAAAAGAGAGCACATGGGGGAGAGAAGGAAAGATGAGAATTAAAGAAAAGCAAGAAAGTCGGAGAAAAAGACTTGAAGAGAAGAAGAAGGAAAGGGAATTCAAAAAGTGGAAACTGTGTTGACTGGAAGACCCACATGAGGAGAAGCAGAAAGAAGGAGGAGAAACAACAGAGAAAGAAATGGAAGAAAACAGCAATGAGTAAAACTAGGGAGCACAAATTGATAGGGAAACAATAACAGCTGAACAAAGTGAAACAAAGCAAAAGGACAAAAAAGGAAATTAGAGTTGATATTTATACAATGCTTACATTTTGCCTTAACTTTCATAAAAAATCTATGAGGTAGGTGCTATGATGTCTGCATTTTACAAAGTTCTCACGCATGGAGAGAATAATTCACTTTCTAAGTTTACACACCATTATATATAGAATTAAATTCAGGTCGTTGGATTTCTATGTTTTTAACCAATAATGTCATACTACAAGAAGCAAGGGGATGAAGAAAAAGGAAGTGAGACAAAATATGAAGGTTTTTTTTTGTTTTCTTGGACTGGAAGCAGTTTGCCTCTGCTCAAACTCCTTTCCTTTTCACATCTCATAAGCCTGTCCATCTTTCCACGCTTGTTAGTTCTTCCTTTTCAGTGACTAACAAGCTTTCATCTATAAGTGGAAGATCAAATCCTGTCCAAAAACCAGACCAGGAAACTCCTTGGAAATGAAGACAATAACCAAGTTAGTTTCTTGGAAGCTAAGGATAATTGTCCTTCTTGGTTCTAATGAACCTCACTTTCATTTAATCAAGCCCTGTTCAGGTTTAACTGGGACAGATTTCATGACTGTTGAGGCCAGTGCAAATTTTGATGTCTAATTTCCATGTTATATTTATGTTTACTAAACTGACAAGCAAACAATCTAACAGGTTCAAGTCTTTATGAATAATAAGGAATGCATTAAAATCCTGGATATCATTTTGGAGGAAACTGATACAATAGTTAAAGCAATACTTATCACAATGGTAATGACATTAAGGATTTTATAAAATGGTCTTTTTTTTCCCCCCCTCAGAAGAAAGAATAATTTGGAAAAGACTGAAAATAGCCTGCTGGCAGACTCTAACAATCTCAATTCCAGTGAAGCATTTTGGTTATAGAAACAAGATAAAACTGCTTGACCACATTCGCTGCTACTGTTGCACTGGGATTACCTGAATATTGAGCAGGGTTTGATCATGGCTTCTCACCTACAGCTTCCCGAAATTCACATGAAAGAAACAATGACCTGATATTCTAGCTAAATTGTATCTTAGCTGTAATATAAACTTCTTTTATTTATTATCTTGATTAGAGTTTGAACATATTATCAATTATAGGTCTTTTGCTTTTCTTTTGTTTTAATCACTTTTTAATACACACACACACACACACACACACATTTTTCACACATTAGCCTAGACATCAGCAAATTTCATAGATGCTTTCAATGTTTTGTTTCAAATTGTTATTCTAGATAATTCCAGTTTACACAACAGAGCTGAAAATACAAACTACCTGAAAATCCCTTGGATGACCAAATTACTATACATAAATATTGCAAAAGCCAGTTTTAGCCTTCCCACTGAAGGTTAGGTATCTGGAATTATTTATTGCATTTAGTATCTGATTATTGTACTGATTAGGCCTACTGAGTTTAGCATTTTGCCTACCCAACAGCATCTCAATAAACAGCCTATCTTCTAAGTAATATCCAGGATCCATGTTGTGTAAGGAAAAATGGAAACAAAAAAACATTCCTATCAAAATGAACCTAAATATAGGAAACTGTTGGATTGACACAGTTATGTACTGTATGGGTTAGCTGCCCCTTGATTCTCAGCTTTATTTCTATCCTATGCTTCCTCTGTATCTCAGGAGGCTAGAAAGGTATACACTACATTTCCCATTTAGGTTCTATAAGTGGCCACTCTGACAAGAAGTAGGAAGACGGTCAGAAGGGAGATTTTTGTTCTGTTTTTCATAGCCCTTGCAGCACTAGCAACAGCAATGACAGATGACTGTGGACTCTTGTGGGCAAATGTGGGTCTAGTAACAACTGCAAGTCACTGTTGGTTTTAGAATTTTTGCTGATTCAGCTGCATCAGGAGGCTAAGATTTAATTTAGTAACATCAATTTAGTGTTGCTGCAAGGTTCCAGCAGCAACACTAAAAGCAACAGCAGTACTGCTAGCAGATTAGCACACTGTTAGTTTGTAAGTTCTAGCCTAGTGGTTCTCTCCCGCCTAAAATTAGGCTTGATTCTAGGGATCAGAACAGGGCTCTGTGGAAATTTAATGGCCCCTATCATAGGTAGAGAAAACTAGATATGGCTTAACATTCACAAGTATTTGTTGATATTTTTTACTACACAATGGTAACCCAGTTCTTCGATAGCTGACTTGGGGTAAGAATGTAGCAGACAACGATCCCTGAGATCATGATTATGGATCAGGAAGGTGGAAAAGGAATAGTCTCAGGAAGCAACAGACATAAATGAGAAAGAATAGGAAGCAGAAATCTGAAGCAACAGCGAAGAGGGAAAAGAACAACTAATCGGAGTTTTGCATAGTAAGTTGGAAACTAGAGCATCGTATTATTATATAAATCAAGCATTTGTTCACAATCCCAGAGAATGCCAGCTCCATTGCACTTTTTATAATATTGATATATACTTCTATTTAGAGTCTGTTTTTCCTGTTTGTTTGTTTTGTTTTATTTTGTTTTTCAAAGTAGGCGGAGGTAATAGGCATTTGGCTGGCAGTGCAACTATCCAAATTGCTACTCCCGAAAGGAGAAAAGGCAGTTAAACACAGATGTAGGGTACTGTGTCATGGTAATGAACGTGGTAATGAACGCAGTTTTGCCACACACCAAAGTAGAGCAACACTATATTTAATATTGGCCTTGCTCTGAAAGTAGGAGTTATATATAAACATTACAGAAGAATAATGGGAAAAATATGGTTCTGCCTCTATAATGTCAGTACCCTTTAAAGTGTACCAGTTTTCCTATCATGGGAATATCTGACAACAGAAGGAAGACATTATCAGAGGATCACACTGAAAAAAGAATTCCATTCACACATCATACTTCATGCTTCCTCTCTGTTGTAAATACCAGTAGTTTACTCCTATTTATTTTGAATAGAATTCCATTGATGAATATAGCACAATTTTTCAAGGTCACCTATTGAGGTACTTTGGGTTATTTCCAGGTCTCGGCTATTATGAATATGACTTCTGTGAACATCCATTATTCAGTATCTGTGTACTTACAAGTTTTTATTATTTTGGGGTAAATACTAAAGGTAGAATTGCTGAGTCCTAAGACAGGTATATGTGGATTTTTGCAAGACCTAGTAAGGCAGCTTTAGGCAACTACTACAGTCAGGAAACTATTATCCTGGTTTGGATAACTGTATTGAAGCTATGTACAATGTGAATATTTGGGAAAGAAGAAGGTAATGTAACCAGGAACACTTTACTCCTGTTGCTCTTCTTGTTTTCAATTATTTAAAATTGAAAAATTTGAATAGTGTAGTGGGCAGGTGGGTAAATTTTTCTTAAAATCAAGATAAGTTTTGTAGCTTCTCTTACCTTTAAACAACAACTACAACAGAAGGAACACCCAGATCACAAATCATAGATAACTTAGTGATAATATCACTTGCGAATACTAGGACGGTGCATTTTAACTTTTTTAACACTTTTTCTCATTAGGAAAAAAGAGTAAAAATAATGAAATAAAGAGTAACAGGCAAACAAAAACACTGGTTTAAAGTTTTATTACAGGCTGTAATGCACTTAATTTAACTGTGACACAGGTTAATGAGATCTAAGTTACCATAAAGGACAAAATTAAAGATGTCTATAAGATGGAGATCTTTCATATGCACATTATTTTGTTAAATTCTAATAAACTTTTTTTCAAGCCCCAGGTTTTCATGGTAGTTAGTTGGTGATTTAACTTGAAGAACACATACGTAGTGTGGCTGGGTACAGTGACTCACA
>NW_012111364.1:3283892-3323319 GCF_000951035.1 Colobus angolensis palliatus
AAAAAAAAAGAGAAACAGGAAAAGAATACATGCAGGGAAACACATAAATGAGACACAGAAAACACAAGACTATATTGAAATGGTTTCTGTGAAAAACACAGGGGTGTCCCTGTAAACCTAATGACTGTACACGGTTGCTCAGTGGAGAAACAAAGAATTTACCTAAAAGGATTTACCTAAAGACAAGAAAAGTTATACAAACATCAGTGGCATATGATTCTTTTCCTCAAAATACATTATCAAATTACATTCCAGGGGTAATTTTCAAGAACACGATACTCCTCTCCCCGTAACACAACTGATTTCTATCTAGATCCTTCCTTTAAAATCTCCTTTGCTTCACAATTAGAAATAATAAGAACATTTGTTTAAGAAATGCGAATGACTGGACTTCAACTACAGTAACATGGCAATTAATAACTACTCTCTTCCTCCTGCAATCTCACATAAATTTTGTTTAAAACAGAGTATAGTATTGAAACAGGGGAATATACAGGTCACTGGAAGAAAGCAGCAAGCAATGAAATCAAGTTATAGACATAAATGAAATTGAGAAATGACAAATGTGAATTGAAGAGAGATTAAATATTGTCTACCAATATAGAAAAAAAATCAGATACTATGTTACTTAAAGAAATAAGTTTCAGAAGGATTAGAATTCAGAACATGAAAAAACATTAAATTTAAAAATAAAGTGTGCACAAAATCAAAGAATTGAAAAGATTTTAAATTGGCTATGTAAGTATTTAGATGTTCAGCATGACAAAATTCACCATAAACAAAGTTAAACACAAGCAACTGATGTGTGATGTCTACAACGCAAATATTCTGTGAATAATTACCATCTCAACTATAAAGAACTCCTAGAAACCAATAAGAAAAAGATAAAAACCTATTTCTTAAATGGGCAGAATATTAAAAACAGGCAATTTACAAAGGAGAAAATCCAAAAGACCAATAAACACATGATAAAATAATTCACTTTACTAGTATTCAAGAACATGCAATTTGAAGCAAATATGATACCATTTCATATCTAATTAGCAAGAAACTTGAAGTTTTTTTTGTTTTTTTGAGACGGAGTCTCTCTCTGTCACCCAGGCTGGAGTGCAGTGGTGCGAACTCGGCTCACTGCAAGCTCTGCCTCCCGGGTTCACACCATTCTCCTGCCTCAGCCTACCGAGTAGCTGGGACTACAGGCGCCCGCCACCATGCCCAGCTAATTGTTTTGTATTTTAAGTAGAGACGAGGTTTCACCGTGTTAGCCAGGATGGTCTCAATCTCCTGACCCTGTGATCTGCCCACCTCGGCCTCCCAAAGCGCTGAGATTACAGGCATGAGCCACTGCGCCAGGCTGAAACTTGAAGTTTTGATAGTACTCAGTGTTGGTAAGGATAAGATTCAATGATACTCTGACTTTCGTCCCTTAGACTTTAAAGAATGATGTGTTCTTATCTAAGCTGTAGCTTGAAATAGCAGAGTTTTAAGAGTAACACAGATGGTCTATGACTTATGATTTGACTCATAATTTTTTGATTTGACAATAGTACAAAAGTGATGCACATTCAGTATAAACCATACTTCAAATTTCAAATTATGATATTTTCTAAGGCTACAGGTATGTAGTTTCATACACTCATGAGGTTCTAGGCAATAGCAGTGAGCTACAGCTCCCAGTCGGCCACATGATCTCTACTAGGATAACAACTTATACTCTACAGTGTACTATGTTGCCAAAATTTTTTGGATACAATTTTGCCCAAATGTGCATTAGACTAAGCTAAGCTATGATGATCAAATGTATTAAATGCATTTTCAATTTATGATATTTTCAATTTACAATGGGTTTATCGGGATGTAACCCCATCATAAGTTGAGGAAAGTCTGTAATGGAAATAATTCCACTTTCAGGCATAAATCCTACACACACCAGAAAGACTCAAGGAAACAAATACAAGTATATTTTTCAAGGATTTGTTTGTAATAGCAAAAACAAAAAAGTTGAAACAAAAATAAATGTCCATTAATAGGAGACTAGATGAATAAACAGTAGTGTATTTAGATAATGAGATCATACTCTGCAGTATTCCATTTCAGAAATGACAATAACAATGAGTGACTAGATCTGTATATATCAACACAAATACTTCTTGAAAAAAGTGAATGAATAAAACAGATTAAAAGAGATGCAAATAACACATGTAAATATTAAAGACATAGACAATAAGATATATTACTATGGTATACATATTAAATAAAATGAAGTGCCTTTAATAAAGCACAATATGTTTTCCAGAAAACATGCAGGAAAAAGTATAGCTGCCATCTCAAGATGTGTGTTACCTGGCAGAAAACAGGGGAATGGGAGAGGGCCTGGTGTCTTGGGTCTGTCTAAAACATTCAATTTCTTTAAAAAGTAATAGCAAAATAAGAAAGCATGCCAAAATAATATTATTCATTAAGTCGAGATAAAATGGAAATGTGTCAATTCTTCTCTGTACTTTTTTATACATTTGAAATATTTTGTAATTAAAATTAAAATTATATTTTAAAATATTAAATAAAGAAATAATATGGTAGGGTAAAAGAAGGATCAAATACATCAGTGAGACTCCATACTGGCTTTTCTGAAATTATTATACTGTGCAATGTACTATTTCTAAAATCTGAAGTTTTCTACTGCCAGGAAACCAATACACTTAATAAGATGCTTTATCTATGTGAATTGACATGAGTTCATATAACTTTACTTAGTTTTTGTCTAGATATGTAAACTGAAGCATATCTTCAGAATTGAGTTTGAAAAGCTTTTCAAAAAGTTTCTCCATCACTTGAACCCAGGAGGCGGAGGGTGCAGTGAGCCGAGATTGCGCCTCTGCACTCCAGCAAAACTCTGTCTCAAAAAAAAGTTTCTCCAACACAATCAATTGTACATTTATGCTAAATCCTTAAAAATAACTTTTATTTCTCTTCTGCCACTATACCTGTTATTTTCTTTGTCTGAAAAATAAAGTAGCTCTTCAAATATTTGTCTAGCATCACCTCATTAAATAGTACTATGAGTCAATATAGTAACTTCAGCCTTATCTCATTTAACTTTTATCATCGTTGTATATTTTAAAATCACCTTTATTTGGATAAAATGAATGTACCATAAATGCACCAATTTTAGGCTTATATTTGATGAATGTATACATGCATGTAACTATCACCACACTCAAGATATAGAACACTTCCAATATTTCTAAAAATTATACTTTGCTGTTTTGCAATTAATGACTTCCTCAACACCCATATCCCAGCACCCAGGCAACCACAGATCACCTTTTCTTCACAATATGTTAGATTTGTCTTATCTAGCGTTTTATGTGTTAAAATCAGACAAGATACACAATTTTATGTCAACATTCTCTTACACATTATGCTTCATACACGTTATTGCAAATATCAGTAGTTTACTTCTATTTATTTTTAATAGTATTTCATTGATGAATATACCACAAATTTTAAAGTCATCTATTGATGTACTTTTGGATTATGTCCAGGTTTTGGCTATTATAAATACAATTTCTGTGAAGATTCATTATTAGTATCTGTGTACCTAGAAATTTTTATCATTTTGGGGTAAATACTAAGGGTGGAATTGCTGAGTCATAAGACAAGTATACATGTACTTCTGTAAGACCTATTAAAGCAGCCCTAGGCAACTAATACAGTCAGAAACTATTTTCTTGGTTTGGATAACTGTATTGAAGCTAGGTACAATGTTAACATTTGGGGAAAACTGAGGTATTGTAACTGGAATACTGCACCAACAACACTGTACCAGTCTTGCTTTTTTTTCTTTCCATTATTCCAAATTGAAAACTTTTTTAACAATGTCAGTTGTACTTGCTTTTGCTATTATTATTGCTGTTGTTCCTGCTCTTCCCCAGTAATATCTTCTGGTGCAATCTCTCTTCTCTCTTGTATGTTAGAACAGTAATAATTTTAGTAAAAGGAGTGAAGAATTTATAAGCAAGATGGACACAGGATCAGATAGGGAATTTTAAAAAGAATCCATTTGAAGTAGGTTGCAACTTGGACAGGTATTAGGCTAGAATAAGAAAGACCAATTAAATGGTAAAAACTAATAAATGCTTGAGCTAAGTAAAAGAGAATTGAGAAGAAGAATGGCTTTTATAGATAACAAGGGAGTAGAATTAATAGAATAAAGTAACAGATTGTATACTAGAAAAAAAGATGTATAAGTTAATAATAATACTAGTAAAGCTGACATTATCAAACAATTCATAGGTATATACCTTAATCTTCCCCAACTCTTTAAGGAAAATAGAATTATCATCTTTTTTAAAATCTTAAAATCAGACAGTCTTTGTTTAATCCTCTTATCCATGGCCATTGTATGTTCCTCCATTTATTTAGGTCTTTTGTTTATTTTTTAAGTTAGCATTTAATAACTTTCAGCTTACAGATCCTGTAAGTTTGACTAAGTTTATACTCAGGTATTTCATTTTCTTTGAAGCAATTTCAGTTTCCACATGTCAATTGTAAATACATAAAAGTGTTTGATTTTGAATATTGATTCTGTGTCATGCAACCTTGCTGAACTCACTTACTAGTTTTTGAACTTTGTTTTTTTAATTGATACCGTGACTAGCTGAATTTTAGTGAAAGTGCAAAAGCAATTCAATGGAGTAAGCAAAAAATTTGACAAATGATGCTGGAGCAATTGGACAACCACAGGACAAAAAAGAAAATAAAAAAGAAAGAAAATGAAGGAGAAAGAAAAAGATTAACCTAAGCTATACACACTACATAGAAATTATGAAATTATAAAACTCATTGGCAAATGTAAATATATAATCAAATTCATAATACTCTAATATTATAATAGTGCTGCATAATCACTTTGTGTTTTTTGTTTGTTTGTTTTTAGAGATGGAGTCTCACTCTGTCAGTCACCACAGTCTGGGGTGCAGTGGTGCAATTATAGCTCACTTCAGTCTTGCACTCCTGGGCTCAAGTGTTCCTCCTGCCTCAGCCTCCCAAGGAGCTGAGTCTACAGACATTCACCACTATGCTTAATTTTTGTTTTTGTAGAGATGGAGTCTGGCTCAATGACCAGGCTGGTCTCAAACTTCTGACCTTAAGTGATCCTCCTACCCCAGCCTCCCAAAGTGCTGGGATTACAGGTATGAGTCACTGTGGTCCACAATCACTTTTAACTCTAGTATGAAAGTTAGAGGACAAATGCATTAAAAGTAGTTATAACTAAAAAGATGTTAAAAGATACACAATACTAATAGATATAAATTGTGACAATCACATAAAATTGGGAGGCCTTATGTAGAGTTTTTGTATGTGATTGAATTTAAGTTATTATAATGTCAATCACATGATGTCATTATGACTACCAAAACGGTTGCATGGTATAAAAGATTTTTGAGTAACATTTGTGATGCTATTTTTTCATTTATTTTTTAAAAATTAATATTTGTAACACTGTATTTCCTAGAGTAAAAGTGGCACCTTGCCCCTTTAAAGCATTACTAGTTCTAGGAAATGAACTAAACTAAAAGGTGAAAGAGTGTTTATAATTACATTGCTTGTTTTTGTCCAAGATGACAGCCAGAAGTTACCATACTGAACAAGAGAGAAGGAAGAACAGCCACAGAGAAGGTGATTATGGCATTTCTGCTTCCACATAAAGACTGACATTGTTTTCAGCTTTTATTTTTCATTTACAATAGCACAATACATTGGAATAATTGTTGCTTTTCAGCAGTTCCATTCCAGGCTATGTTCTCTAGTTGACCTCTGGGCCCTAAAGAACAAGTTAGTCATCTGTTTCACTTTTGGATTGATTAAATTTATATTTATATTTATTTTCAATGCTCCTTTTTCTCCAGAGATTTTGAGAAGGGTTGTAAAATAACCACACATTGTCCTTCAAACCAAGACACTTTTGAAAGTTGAAGAAATGCTATTAATAATTATCGCAGGACTAGAGGCATAAATTCATACTATTCCAAGCAAACTAGGACATGGGGTCAACATAACTATATATGTTAAGCTAACACTCTTCTTTCTGATCCTTGAGCCCTAAATATTAAACACAGATCACACATCAAATTGTTCTATAAGTTTCTTTACAGAAAGAAACTTACCAGCTCTGAACATTTTTTTAAAAAAACTTCAATGTAATATCAACCCATTAAACCAAAGTTAAAATAGAAAAGTAAAAAGGATAACCCCTAAATTTTGTCTAAATAAAAACATATATGTATATGTATTATATAAGCATATGTGTGTCTATGTGTGTGTGTAGAGAGAGAGCGAACGCTCAGAGTCATATACAGAAAAAGGGCTGAAAAAGGCTCAGAGTCATATACAGAAAAAGGACTGAACCCCTGAAATTTAGTTTCATTTATGCTATTATATCATATTTCATTTTGTGTACCTCAGTATATTTTTACTTTAAAAAAAAGAAGAAAATATCTATGTTGTCTCACAGGGTTTTCCTGAGAGTAAACTGAAATAGTCATCGAGAAAAGTAATTTAAAAACAACTTTAGGGTTTTTTTTTTTTTTTTAATATATACTGACTTGAATCTAAAGATTTTGAAAGCCAGGTATTGTATAGCACAATTATACAATCTGTAACCTCCTGGTTTTTAGACCCAGACAAGGTACCAGAAGGCAGCCTTATTTAAACAATAGAAGATCCTGACCAGATGAGGTGGCTCACACCTATAATCCCATCACTGGAGGCCTAGGTGGGCGAATCACTTAGGGTCAGGAATTCAAGACCAGCCTGGTTAACATAGTGAAATCCTGTCTCTACTGAAAATACAAAAATTACCCAGGCGTGGTGGCACGTGCCTGTAATTCCAGCTACTTGGGAAGCTGAGGTGCAAGAATTGTTTGAACCGGGGAGGCAGAGGTTGCAGTGAGCCAAGACTATGCCACTGCACTCCAGTCTGGGTGAAAAAGCGAGACCATGTCTCAAAAAAAAAAAAAAAGAAAGAATAGACGATCTGGAGCCAAAATTTCCTTGTGAAAAGAATCTCTGAATTGAGTGCTCCATGTAAATAAAACATAGAATTCCTTAAAGTTAAGTGTTTAAAAAATATATTAGCAAAACACTTTTATCAAATATTTTGGTGACACTAATGTACAATTAAGTAAAATAAAAGATATCTTTGCATGTACAGTTTTAATACTATTCCAGGACAACAGTAGATGTCAATAAGCTTATACTTATCCTTATAGCATGGCTTTTGATTAGAGAAAAAATAACTTTAAAAAATAAGATAATCATCAAAGTCAAAGTTCTTTTCACAGTATTATTCTCCGCAATGATCCTCATAATTTTAAATTAAATAATAATTTCATGTGTTATACCCTAATTACCAGGAAGTTCAGAAACAAATTTGACTGAATTCTAGATACTTGTGTTATCAATGTATTTTTGCTATCTCTCTGTAATATTTATTTTTATTTTTATTTTTTTTTATTAAATGCATTATCTAAAAGGTTTTTATCTTTTCTTGATGCTGCTGCCTATAGTTTTGGAAAGAGAAAAGTGAAAAAATAAATTGTCCATCTGTTAAAGCCCAAAATGTTCAGCCACAAATTACCAATATTCCTAATGTAACATAATATTTATCTCAATAAATAAAACGTATTCCAAATTTGTTTTTGAGTGTTATTTTAAAGTGCTATATTGGTCTTCCATTACCATGGTTACCAAAATAATCTAAACAACAAAAGTAAATTTCAATTTTCCTTCCAATTATTGTCAGTCTGTCCTTGGCATAGAACTCCCATTGACAGTATAAGAAACTTTACGTGTGGGAGAACCATGTGGCTATTAAAAAGAGAATAAATAATCCTTCTACCTAATTCGTGTTCTTAGATTTTCTTTACTAAATATTAGCTCTCTAAAAGCAATAGATGCTCCTAAACAGAGGGAAATGGCAAAACAAAATGCAATATTACTTACAGACACTTCACTCTGTCCCTTTCATTTGACTTTCAGCATATTCTAAGACAAATACTGTTACCATCCATTGAATTTTCCTTTTACAAAACATCACAATTAAAAACTACATATGAGACTTAAATTAAGAATCAAGTCAGTCAACAAAAAAGACAATTTATTTATATAGGTCTATTTATATAGATTTTATATGTTTATATGTATAAACAAATAACTATATATGAAGATCTTTGTAAAATTAAATACCATCACCCAATACAGAAACTCACTCATTAAATAAGTAAATAACATCAGCCTGAGGCTGATATTAAAGTGACAATTGTTTTTAATATCCAAATGTCTTTTCAGTACCTCATCAGGATCTCCTAGGCAAAAGCTGTGAGACAGATGATGCCTGGACATGAAATTTTAGAAACCAGGATGAGAGCTGGAAGTTACCATGCTGAACATGCTAGAAGGAAGAATAGCCACGCAGAAGGTGATTATGGCATTTCTAATACTGTAGCAAGCTAATTTTCTTCTACGCTTTATCTTAAAGTCCTTTATTTACCAGGTATATCTATCTTTAGGGAAGTGGTTGTCAACCAAAGCCAATATTGTCTGGGGACGTTTTCTTTGTCATGACTTGAGAGTAGGGGTAGACAGAGGAGTTGCTACTGGCCTCTAGTGGGTGGAGGCCAGGGATGCTGTTATATACCCCACAATGCACAGCACAGCCAGGCAAAACAAAGAATTATCTCGTTCACATTGTCAATAGTATCAGTGCTGAGAAATAGGGCTCTAGCTCAAGGATAACAAAAGGTTTCAGACTTACATCACTGTAATCTGTAAGAAAGATTTTGAGGCTACTTCCAACTAGGAAGAAAATAATGTTGGTATTTTAATGATATCTGACATGGGTAAAGGATGAGGATAGGAGGACTATTTTACATTTATAGCCTAGGTTCTCTATATCTAAGAGTTCTAATTGTTTTTCATGCATCCAATGACTAAGAACCTAAGAGCTTATTATTTGAAATAATTCCTCATCTTCTGTTTACTTATTCTTCCCTATGTGTTTTGGCAAGGAAAATTTACTTGAGACTGGTCAAAAATGTGTGCAATTTTTTTGAGTTTGGAGGTGGTTTGTCTCAGAGCCTACAAGAGTCCTGCATCATAACCTATTTTCATTCTGATTTCCATGAGCCATCTTTTACATGTATTCATAAACATCTGAAATTCTACCACTATTGTTCACTGTACAATGTGATATAGCAATGAAAATGACACATTTGAAATTGTAACAGAAAATCATTAGGCTCAACGTCTTATTTTCTATGTTAGATCATGATCACTACTGGTAGTTTAGATGTTTCACATGATAGAAACGACAGAAATTGACACAGTCAAGTTTAGCCGTTTCTAAGAAGTATTTTCTAGATTATACTTATTTACACATAGAATGTAATGCACAGGTTCTTTACCAATCATAGAGCATAAAATATTTAAAACTATCCAAAAATAACACCCTGGTGATGATGTCCAAGTCTAACATGTTTACTTTCCTAAAGCAGCAAGCAACAAAATTATGTTTTTCAGAAAATGGTACATGTCAAGATGGGCTGGTAATTATCATCAGCTTTTATGTTTAATGGTGATAGGATGTTATTACAGCTGTCGTATCTACTAATGTCTTATAATCAAGTTTAAACATAGTCTTGGGGTAGCAGGGCCCAACTCTGTGATTTAGCAACAGGGAAAAAAGTGCATTTCATGAAAGGTTTTAAACATACCAAAGAAGAAAACAAAGTCACTAACATAGAGGTACAATTAATGCTCAGTTTTTCTTGGGTTTCTCTCCCTGGCCTTAATGCCTGCAGAAAAGCAGTCTCTTACTAGTGTTTACATGTATTATCACTTCTATGATTATCAGATCATTTTTTCTCCTCAAATTTTTTCAATGGTTTTCTGTGTCTCAGAATGAAGCAAAAATCCTTATAATGGTCAATAAGGTCCTGCATAATCCAGCCATTCACTGACTTAGTGTTTCATTCTTGCTTATTACTCTGTTTTGGCTTCACTGGCCTCCTTGCAATTCCTCTAAAAGGGTAAACAAGCTCCTGCTTCATGAACTTCAATTTACTATTTGCCCTGCTTCAAACACTCTTCTTTAGATTTCTGTATAATGTACTCTCTCAGTTCTTTATTGTCTTTGTTCAAAGACTGTTGCCTTGGCCATTAAAAAATGTGAGTCTCCCACTCCTACCTTCGTCCAGTCTTGGTCACCCTCCATCTTCCCTCCCTGCATCATTTTTCTCCATGGAGTATATTCTCTTTCCTGTCATGCTTCCTCCTATGTAGTCTGAATAAATTTTGCATTAATCAGAAACTTTTTACCTTATGTATTTTCACACCATTGCATATAATGTACTTAAATACCCTGTTACTGATATCTGAATGATCTAATCTGAAATGAATCTAAACTATTATTTAATCATAAATCATTCTTATTTTCTTAATTTCCCTTATGTACATAAACTTTCATGTGTTTCCATAAAACGCAGTTGTTTTAATGTCAGCTGAAATAAAGAGTATACAGTAATTCAACAATCACATGAGGGCAAACATGAATGACTTTGTTGTTATTCTGCCTTTCCTCTCTCTGAGTTGCTTTTTAATTATTAAATAAAGAAAATGAGTTTACTTTGTTGAGATTTATATTTCCAGCTCCTTGCACTGTGCCTGGCACATATTGGATAATTAACGAATGTTAGTACATTAAAGAATGTGAAATTTAGTAATAGAATTACTTAATAACTAGTAATTTTAATTAGTAATAGGATAATTTCTAAATCCATCTTTCAAACCACGCACTCTATGACTTCTTTTGTGTCTTTCCTAGTTTAAAAACTATGTAAATATTAAAACAAGCAAGTTCTTATGATCTTTCTGTTTTCAAAGGCATACTGATTAACTTTTTCACTTTCCAGTTAAATTCTTTCTTTACAATGATGTCAACATCTACATATCTCTTAGAATGATACATGTTTTCACTGACATCACATAAATATACTACAACTTTTCCGAACTTGGGGACTAATCTTTTAATTAAAATTCTATGCCAAAGAAAAAGCCAGCATTTCTCTGAGTTTCTAAAATTTAAAAAGGGCATTCAACAAATTTTAATTTTACAGTTACACATTCTGAGGCTGTGACAAGTTTAACTTAATATTTCACATTTTGGTCTAAACTGTGTTGTTTTGTAAACTGTATTACATTCACAGGGCTGCTGTAACAAAGTAACACAAACCGGGTGATTTAAAATTACAGAAATTTATTGTCTCACAGTTCTGAAGACTAGAAGTCCAAAATCAAGGTATCAGCAGGACTGTGCTCCCTATGAAACTTGCAGGTAAAAATCTCCCTTGTCTCTTCCTAGCTCCTTATGGTTTCTTGGCAATCCTTGGTGTTCCTTGGCTTGAAGCTCCCATCTCTGCCTCTTTTGTCACATGGAGTTCTCCCCTTGTGTGTCTCCATGTCTTCTTCTCATAAAAATATCAGTCCTGTTGGATAACAGAACCACCCTACCCAAGTATGACCTCATCTTAACTAATTATATGTGCAATGACCTCATTTACAAATAAGGTATCATTCTGAAATACTGGGAATTTCAATATATGTTTTTGAAGACACAAATCCATAGTATAATCATTTTCATAAAGATGGTAAAAAATTGTAATACTCTCATGTTAGGAATAAATTAAATGAAATTGTGCAGTGGAAAGAAATATTAAGTAATAGTCAAGACTTTAGACTTTAGTAAGAGTATTTCATTGATTCTTGCAGTAAAAACATGTTTGATAACAAGACAGGAGAAAGGTATTCCAGACTATTCCAATGGCAAGTATGTTTAAAGCCACAGTGTTGTACAATTCATGGTGAATCTGAGGAATTATGTTTTGAAATAAATGAGGCAGAAAAACTGGTTTCAAAAATAATGGAAAATAATGCCTACAGAAAAATCCAAATAATAAATATAGAAAGAATTGGTAAATTTGTTTTAAATCACCATTAAATACCACAGTAATAATTATTGCAGTGAAGATTCATTGATGAATGCTAAAAATTAGTGAATAAAACTTTAAGGAGAAATAGGATATTTACAGAAGAGTCTCAAATACCTCCCTCAAATCATTTATTCATTACCATGTGGTTTTGACACAACTTGAAACTTTGATATTCCTTCTTCCCTCAAGGTGGTATAGTATAGTTCTCTCTCCATTAAGTGTGGGCTGAACTTAGTAACCTACTTCTAATGAACCAAGTATAGAGAGGGAAAAATTGTAAAGTTTACAGTAGAGACACCCGACAGATACTGCCTTATAATCAAAAGATCAAGATGAACATCGCCAGTCATAAATCATGTTGATATCATGTAACCCTATGCTATGTGATGAGAAGGGCACCTGGCCCCTGTGATATTCTTCCCAAAATTCCGTAACCCGAGTCTAATAACAAGAAAACCCCAATTAAGGTACATTCTACAAAATACCTGACCTGTACTCTTCAAAAGTGTCAATGTCTTTCATGACTGAGATACATTCATATATTGCCAAGCAAGGAGATATGACAACAAAATATAACATGGAACTGTGAATTCAATCCTGTAACAGAAAATGGAAATTAACAGGAAAATTATTGAAACCCAAACAGAGTCTAAAAATCCTACAAATGTTAATTTTTAAATTCTGTGGTTATATGAGATGTTACACTGGCGAAGAAATGTGAGAAATACACAAGAACTGTCTGTGCTGTCCTTGCAACTGCCCTGTAAATCCCAAATTATTTCTGAATCAGAGGTTCTTAAAAAAAATTGAAGAATGGACCAATAATTTTATAACATTAGCATAAATATGGGAATCCTCTGCCCCAAAACTAGTGAAAAACTGGAAAAAAATGTAATATCAATTTCAGGGCTCTAGCATTTGACCAGTGGGAAAGCACACATTGAGAAGTGTTTACACATACAAAGCTGCTAGATCTCTGGCTAATAACAGTGGAAATCTATAGTCCCATCCTTTCTGGGCAGCATCCATCACAGGCAGAAGGTATAATCCAATTTTGAGCAGAGTGTAAAACCAAATGTCTAGCAATGTTGTCAGTGAAAGTAACAAATTCAGTAGGAACGAAATAGTAAAACCTGTATCTCTGCAACCATGAGGTTACTGTCCCAACTGGGGCAAGCAATGCATGATCCAGAAATGTAACAAAGACACCCCATAAATAAGAGAGCCATAGAAAGAGTAGGTAAGCACACATCCCTGGCTGGCTCAGAAACTACACATGTTTGCAGGAGAGATCCAAGGGCCTGGCAGAAAGTAAAAGCTGAAATAGACTTTAAAGTTGCTTGAATTTTGAATGTGTGTTTTTGTTGTTGCTGTTGTTGTTGTTTTTTGTTTGTTTTTTACCTGTACACAATTATATTGTCAAATAGAAGCCTCGCAGGTTTGAGGCATTTGACTGTAAGTTCTGCCCAAACCATTGGTGAATCACATTGCGGTGCCTGCAAGAAAATGACCCCTGGAAATCAGGAATTAAAAAAGAAAAAAAAAATTGTAAAGAGATATAAATAGCTGAATACCATGGCAAGACAGATCCCACAGTTTAAGTACAGGCGTAAACTAAATCGCAAAATAAAATAATATCCAAAAACCTTTAGAAAAAGCGATCAAAATCCAGTCTTACTACAGTATATCACATAAAAATGTCCACCTTTAACAAGAAACTTAGGAGTGATGTGGAAATGCATATTTGAAAAGCATATGGAACAAATTAGTCAATAGAAAGTGATTTTGAGTGGACCCTATGTTGGATTAAGCAAAGATTGCTACAAAATAGTTACAAAGTAGCTATTACAAATACACTTCAAAAATTAAGAAAGACTGTGTTAAAATAATTAAAGGATAATATGCTGACAATGATTCAAGAAATATGAAAATTTGATGGACAAATAGAACATATAAACAATAAGCAAACAGAGAATCCAGGATAGAAAAGTCTAATATTTAAAATAATCCACAGGCTGGGCTTTTTTTGTTTTTGTTTTTTGTGAGACAGAGTCTTACTCTGTCGCCCAGGCTGGAATGCAGTGGCGTAATCTCGGTTCACTGCAACCTCTCCCTGCCGGGTTCAAGTGATTCTCCCGCCTCAGCCTCCTGAGTAGCTGGGACTACAGGCGCACGACACCACGCCAGGCAAATTTTTTTGTATTTTTCGTAGAGACAGGGTTTCACCATGCTGGGCAGGCTCATCTTGAACTCCTGACCTAGTGATCTGCCCGCCTCGGCCTCCCAAAGTGCTGGGATTACAGGCATAAGCCCCTGCACCCAGCAGGCTGGTCTTAAATACAGATATGAGGTAGCAGAATGAACCTTCTTCCATTTATGATTCACAGTTCTTTGAAAGCAGGTGCCAAGTACTTGCTTCACATTAAGCTTAATTTTTAACCCTCTTCCCATTTGCGAAGAAAGTGGCAGAGGACATAATAGCAAAATGAGACTACACACACATACATGCACACACGCACACAGACACACACACACACACACACACACACAGTGACAATGACCACAACCATCACCAACTAACAAACAGAAATCCGAAGGCTATAAATAGGCTAAGGAGGGGTGTGACATGTGGCAGAGGCAGACAGTAGTGCCCAATATTGATTACAAAGTTTTTTAATATCATATGTCTTAACATATTAAACCCTACATAAAGTTTTTCATGACTTCTCTTTTTAATATTTTACTGAAACAAAAAAATAGGATCAAGGTGAGAATTTCTGGCTATGTAATATATAAAAGTGACATAATAAGAGATTTGTCACAAACTTCCCCTTTTTATTACTATGTAGCATGTGGACCTGTGTCTTGACTGCAATTAAATGAATTAAAATAAACCAACATATAGGTGAATTAATTTTTCATTACAATACAAGTAAAAAACCTTTTCTATGTCAGATGCTAACACCTAAAGAATGTGAAAATCTGAGTTGCAATGTTTTTATTTCATTTTGCTTTTGTATTGTTTTCTTTGCCCTCTATTTTGAATTCTAAAATTTCAAAATAACTTTTGAATGATACAATTGATTTTTCTCTCTAGTTTGTTCTAAGACTAACTTAATAACACCCCTTGTGATGAAATCAATGTAAACTAAAGATGCAGTGTTATATTAATAAAGTATATGTCAGTTTTGCCTTAATTATTTCTTTTTTTTTTTTTTGAAACAGAGTTTTGCTCTCGCTGCCCAGGCTGGAGTGCAATGCTGCTATCTCAGCTCACCACAACCTCCGCCACCCAGGTTCAAGCGATTCTCCTGCCTTAGCCTCCCAGGTAGCTGGGATTACAGGCATTTGCTGCCACGCCCAGCTAATTTTTTGCTTTTAGTAGAGACGGGGTTTCTCCATGTTGGTTAGGCTGGTCTTGAACTCCCAACCTCAGGTGATCCGCCCGCCTTGGCCTCTCAAAGTGCTGGGATTACAGGAGTAAGCCACCACACCTGGCCACCTTAATTATTTCTATATGAACTTTTAGTTTGATATTTTGTCTCCTCCTAGAACTGGTTTACTCTATTGTTGTTTTCTATTTTTGTGGTTCTAGAGTCAGTTGCTGAATATCTCATTTTGATTTGCATGCCAACAAAGACAGAGTCCAAATTCTTTTTCTCATCTCTTATCTTGAAATCTTGCAGTAAATGAAAGGTATGTTGATGTGAATTTGGCTTTAACCTAGACCACCAGAAGTACAAATCAAAACACAGACACATGTTCTGCATAAATTTTCACAGGTTAAAGTAATCTTAGGCAGGTTAAAATTATTTCATGTGGCACACACAAGCTGATGTTTGCTTTATTTTCCTTCTAAAAATGAAACTAGTGCAGCTTGACCAAATGCTAAGAGAGCAAGAAAGAGTGGTATTGTTCCGTTAGACTTACTTTGTTTTTATTCTAAACAGTATTTCAGATGTGAGTAGCAGACAGGCTCACAGATTACGTGAATGAAAGGACA
Source organism: Colobus angolensis palliatus (assembly GCF_000951035.1). Classification (NCBI taxonomy): domain Eukaryota; kingdom Metazoa; phylum Chordata; class Mammalia; order Primates; family Cercopithecidae; genus Colobus; species Colobus angolensis. Next base: position 3,299,946 of record NW_012111364.1, read on the forward strand.
CATTATCAGCAAAGGTAGATATGAAATGAAGCATTTTTATCTAAACATCACTTAAGGGGAGAGTTCGGTATCTCAAATTTAATTTCTTCTCTTTTAATGAATCTGTAATCATTTTAGAAAATAATACTGGTCAAAGAATAAAACAGAGACATGAAATACACCAATTGTGCATCATCATTACTTCAAATTGTAATCACTATGTAGTGGACGCGGCTCTTAATTTACTTCTCAGTTGTGTAAGAAATAAAACTTAATTTTATAAAATTATTTTAGTTCTAAACCCATATCCACTACTGGAGTGGTAAAAATCTAATCTCAGTCAATCTGGGATTCCTCCTTTTCCCAGGTCAGTTCTAAATTCCACTATCCACACCTAGTTTTAAAGGATTGGAGAGGGAGGAACTACCTGGTTCTCAATTGTCTTTTCTGTTATCTACTGACACACTTATTTACCAATCTTAGTCCTCAGACATCCATTTTCGAATATCATCATGGAGATCTTGCTGGTGGGCGGTGACCTGGCCTCTTCAGATCCAAATAGTTTAGCCCACAACGGTAAGCCCTGGGTGATGGAAATCACGTTGCATTCTCCATGCCAACCTAGGGCATGACCTATGCTCTGACTGTGCCTAAAACCATCCGCCTGGACTCATTATGCAGCCAGTCTAGGTCTCACTATGTCCTTGAAGGCAAAGAGTGTACTTCTCTCTCAGATCTCACAAATACTGGGTTTTGTTGCTTCCTTTTGATCACTTTATCTCTCATTTCCCTCTCCCAGCTAGGGCAGTTTTTTCTGTCGATCAGGTACTGGGGTGTATAAAATTGCAGAGGTGAGGAAAAGAAACTTGACCCTCCTCAAACATAAGATTTTCAAATATTTATTAAATTAAAAAAAAGTTCCCGTGCAAGCAAAATTGGCATCACCCAGAATTTGTTAAAAGTTCCATACTCCCACCTATGAATCAGAAACTCTAAAATTGGGGAAGAGATAGCATAATCCATGATTTGACAAGCTATCCATGTTATTCTAAAGCATACTAAATTTGAGAGCCACTGGTTTATTCTACTCTAAACCAAGATTGGGTTTATTCCCTAAAGGACATTAGTTTTTAAATATAAAAATCATTAAAAAGAAGTTACTTTTTTTTCACTTTTTATGTGATCACATCTGTCTCCTGGGTTCATACGGATAGAGTATTCTAGGTGTTTGAAGAGGAGGCAGCACATGGGGAAAACATTAATGATATGATTAAAAAGATACACTGGTAGTATTTCAAATACATTGCCTCCCTAAAACCTTTATGAAAAATCAGGACAATCATCTTTAATTTATTAAAATGATTAAAGCAGAAAGAAAATTTAATTTAATTTAAATTGATTAAAGCAGAAAAATATTAACGTCTTTTGTAGATATGTTCTAAGTTGTCTATTAACATGTAGGTTGATGAGGACATGTTGCTCATCTTGATAACCTACATCAGAGATTTTCAAGCTTTAATATGCCCAAGAATCTTTTAGGAGGATAACTTTAAATATAGATTATCGGGCCTGACCTTATGGTTTGTGGTTCTAAAATTTCAATTTTTTTAAACAAAGGCCATGAGTATGATTTAAGTGGTTCATGGAGTATAAGTCTAAGAATATTTAAAGAGCCCTTGCCCAACAATGTACGGTTTTATATGTGCATGTATATTTACTATCAAATTCCTTTACCTCTTCAGAAAAAAATTAAGTACAGCATAATTTATTTAAATATTGCAAAACCTCAAATATTGTTGAGAAACCATGCATTCGATAAAGTTGACTTTCCTTTAGAGTTCAATAATTATTCTTCATTAACTGTACTTTTAAAAAAGAGCCATTTTAATTGAGCTTGTTCCCTTTCCTTCCAAATGGAGATGAACACAACTGTAGCTTTTTCTTAATGACTTAAAGTCAGGGACTCTGTCTTTTTACCTTATATCCAAAAGTGATTGGTAGAATGCCTTGTATATAGTAGATGCCAAGTAAATGCTTAATAATTGAATATAGAGGTGTTCAAGATGAGAGCTATTAGACTTTTCAAAGGTCTGGTAATGTTCCTTGGCTCTATTAGGATTCAGGAATATTTGAAATATTTCCCCAAATGGTTTTACTATTCACAAATTTAAAAATCCCGCCTACCCCCAGGCCAGGCTCACACTTATAATCTGAGCACTTTGGGGGGCCAAAGCGGGTGGATCACATGAGATCAGGAGTTTGAGAGCAGCCAGGCCAACATGGTGAAACCCTGTCTCTACTACAAATACAAAAATTGGCCTGGCATGATGGCATGTGCTTGTAATCCCAACTACTTGGGAGACTGAGGCAAGAGAATCACTTGAACCCAGAGGCAGAGGTGGCAGTGAGCCAAAACTGTGCCAATGTTCTCTAGCCTTGGTGGCAGAGCAAGGTTCTGTCTCCAAAAAAAAGAATCTTCCCCAAATATTCTCCCACTTGTAATTTTCTCTGAGTGTTCAAAAACCAGCTAAACATGCTCAGTAGAAGTGTTTATAATTTGTACAAATAGGCTTTGATAAAGATATTGGATAATTGGATAATTGGATATTATGGACATAATATCCAATTTGTCTACTTAAGAGGATGGTGCTTCCTTTGCGGCTTTCCACCATGCTCTAAACACCTTAAATAATTAACTTGCTTATACAGACGACATTATTTTAAGGTTATCTCACTTGGGAGCAAACACCAGATTTGTTGAGTAGGCATAGGCACTGACTATGAGGCTTTACTGTAAATCTTGTTACATGGCTGAAGTGCTTTTATTTGTAACAAAGAGGCTGAGAAGACTATAGTATCTTTAAAATACAGTGCTAGTCACCCATAAACAAGATACTAACTACCTACTTGTTTCTTATATGGATAGACTGAACTACATTTTTTCTTTAGAAATTCAAATGATACCTATATTCTTTTAGAGGATGAAAATATATAACATTGCTTGCATTCTCACTTTCTATGGAAGTATCCAACACATTTTCACATAATCTATTATTATTATTAAAAGACCTATATACAAGCACTGGAGAATTAGCTCTTGAGTTAGGTTGCATGAACTGGGGATATAAAATTCTTTCTCAGGTGTTGGGATAGGAGAACATTACATTAAGGTCTATTAAATGTCTACTATATTAAGAATGATTATAACCAACAAACACCCAAGTAACATAAGCAAAGGGGGGGAAAAAAAAGGACGAAAAGGCAATGTGTTAATTCAACTGAAAAAAAGCAAGATATGACTGCCTTTAAGTAAAACCTGCCTGATCTGGTAGATAAGCCCATAAGATTAGCTATAGATTACCTTTCTGTTTCTCTTTTCTGTCTACTTTTGATGTTGTTACATTCTTGATAACTTTCCACTGCAGTCCCAAGATGGTCACCAGTTGCCCTTGTGACTCCATCAGAGAGGAAGACATTATTTCCCAGCATTTCAGTAAGGATTTCCAAGGCTCATTTTGATTGCATCAATTTAGAGTTTAAGTCTATCCTTAAACCCTAAGCCAGTTGGGGACTAACCTACAGCTGTTGTTGTGTTAGTCCATTTGCACTGCTATAAAAAAACAATCCTTGAGAATGAATCATTTACAAAGAAAAGAGATTTGTTTTGGCTCATGGTTCTACAGGCAGTACAGAAAGCATGGAGTATTTTATTTTATTTTATTTTATTTGAGATGGAGTCTTGCTCTGTCACCCAGGCTAGAGTGCAGTGGCGTGATCTCGGCTCACTGCTATCTCCACCTCCCAGGTTCAAGAGATTCTCCTGCCTCAGCCTTCCAAGTAGCTGGGATTACAGGTGCATGCCACTGTGCCCGGCTAATTTTTGTATTTTTAGTAGAGATGGGGTTTCACCATCTTGGCCAGTCTGGTCTTAAACTCCTGACCTCGTGATCCACCTGCCTCAGCCTCCCAAAGTGCTGAGATTATAGGCGTGAGCCACCACACCCAGCTAGTGCCTTTTAATTAAAAGTTCCAACTTTAAGTTACTTCTTTGCTCTCACATCTAAACATAGGTTATTAGAAGCAACCATGTCACATCTGAAATGCTTTGCTGCTTAGAAATTTCTTCTGCCAGATACCCTAGGAGAGCAGTCCTCAACCTTTTTAGCACCAGGGGCCAGTTTTGTGGAAGACATTTTTTCCACAAACTGGTGGTGGGAGAATGGTTTCTGGATGAAACTGTTCCACCTCAGATCAGGCGTTAGATTCTCATAAGAAGTACACAACCTAGATCCCTTGTATGCAGAGTTCACAATAGGGTTCACATTACTATGAGAATCTAATGCCACTACTGATTTGATAGGAGGCAGAGCTCAGATGGTAATGCTTGCTCACATGCTGCTCACCTCCTACTATGCAGCCTGATTCCTAACAGGCCACAGACTGGTACCCGTCGATGGCCCATGGGTTGGGGACTCCTGCCCTAGGTCATCACTCTTAAGTTCAGCCTTCCACAGATTCCTAGGGCATGGACAAAAGGCAGCCTAGTTCATTGCTAAGGCATAACATGGGTGACCTTTGCTCCAGTTCTCAGTAAGTTCCTCATTTCCATCTGAGACGTCCTCAGCCTGAATTTCACTATTCATATTTCTATCAGCATTTTGGTTACAACCACTTAACAAGTCTCAAGAAGTTCCAAACTTTCCCTTATCTTCCTATATTTTTCTGAGCCCTCCAAACTCTTCTAACTTCTGCCTGTTACCCAGTTCCAAAGCCACTTCTAAATTTTCAGGTACCTTTACACCAACATCCACTCTCAGTACAAATTTTCTATTAGTCCGTTTGTGTTGCTATAAAGAAATACCTGAGGCTGGATAATTTATTTTAAAAGGAGACTTATTTGGGCTCATAGTTCTGCAGGCCACACAGGAAGTGTGGTGCCAGCATCTGCTTCTGGTGAGGGTCAAAACACAAAGGGGGACTGGATGTATCAGATGGTGACAGAGTAAGAAACAGAGAGGGGATGTGCTACACTCTTTTTAAACAATCTGATCTCACCTGAACTCAAAGTGAGAACTCACTCATTACCATGAGAATGGCACCAAGCTATTCATAAGGGATCCACCCCCATGACCCACACACCTCCCACCAGGCCTAACTCCAACATTGGGAATCACATTTCAGCATGAGATTTGGAGGCAACAAACATCCAAATTATATCAGTTGGTATGTAGTGAAACAAATCAGATTGGATGGTGGGTTTACCAAAATGGAAATCAGAACACTGATCTCAAAAGTATGGTAATGCCAGTCAGTGAAATCACAGATGTCTGCCACTATGTCTAGGTCTTGCTATATATATATATATATATATATATATATATATATATATATACTCTTTATGTAATGTAGTTATCAAACATTTTTAATAAAATTAAAATTCTAATTTTATTGAGAAGAAAATTGAGGGTTTTTTTAAAATTGTGGTGAAATAATATAACATAAAACTCACCATTTTAACAATTTTAAGTGTACAAGTCAATGACATTAAGTACATTCCCAATGTTGTACAGCCATCACTGCCATCTATTTCCATAACTTTTTCAGCATTCCCAACAGAAATTCCAAACCACTTAAATAATAACTACTCATTTCCCAGTCTCCCGAGCCATTGGTTTGCCTAGTTTAGGTACCTTATGTAAATGGAATCATACTATATTTTTCCTTTTTTGTCTGACTCACTGCACTTACCATGTTTTCAAGTTTCATGTATGTTGTAGCATGTATCAGAATTTCATTTCTTCATATGACTGAATAATATTCCATTGTATATCACATATTATATTATTTATTCACCTATAGATGGACACTTGGATAGTTTTCACTTTTGGGCTATTGTGAATAATGCTGCTATGAATATTTGTGTACTAGTGTCTGTTTCAATCCCTGCTTTGTTATCTTGAGTATATATCTAGAAGTTCAATTGTTGAATCATGTGGTCACTCTATGTGAAGTTTCTGAGGCAAACTGTTTTCCACAGTAGCTGCCACTGTATTATATTCTCCCCACCAATGCACAAGGATTCTAAATTTTCCACATCCTCACCAACACTTGTTAGTTTTCCTTTTTTTTAATAGTAGCCATCATAATGCATATAAAGTAATATATTATTTTGGTTTTATTTCCATTTTCCTAAAGACCAGTCAAAGTTGAACATGCTTTTATGTGCTTTTCAGCCATTTGTTTATCTTTTTTGGGAAAATGTGAAAATATTTTGCTCACTTTGGAGTTGGGTTTTCTTTCAAGAAAACTGAGATTTAATAATTTGGCAAATAAATAATAATTTGCCAAAAGTTGGTAAGCTATTCAAATGCAATTTGCCCAAGACTGTCCAATGTAAAGTGGCAGAAATAGCATTCAAACTCCATGGGATGGTTTCTTAAGCCCTTGCTCTCTTTATAATTTCACCAGCCCTCCTAGTAAACCAGTGTATGCTTAGCTAAAGTTCATTCTCCCTGACACATCCAAGAGGGAAAACAAACATTTACAAATTATAATAGCTGCTGCTCTCACTATGAATATTTCTCAAATAATGAACTCAGACTTCGCTGCTATAAAAATGATAAGCACCCCTCCAGGTACTGGCCCAATTTTATTTTATTTTATTTTATTTTTTTTAAGAAATAAAAGCTCTTCAAAAGTTACTTTTTCATTTAGGTAACATTTTCTTTTCACATAAAATTCCTGCTACCACAAACATGTTTTTAGGTAGTTTCCCTAAGTACAAATGGGTACTAAATCTCTAAGTGCAGTGTATAGAAAGCACACTATTGTAAAATAAGGAATAAAGAAAACTCTCCTATGAAATAAACAATAATAAACACATAAACACAGACTCAGTTTTTTCTTTGCTTCCGTTAGGTTTTCTACATGCAGGAAGAAATCTATATGCAACTATGGATTGCATTTAAGAAAGCTGTTTGAAGCTGAGATTGTTGTTTCTTGTCAAGACAAAAAGCAGCTGATGTAATATATATGTAAATGATTGATTGGGTTTATATCATCTGTGGGGAACTGAGATCATCTTTTTATATGGAAATAAATATTTTTTGGGGGGAGAGAAAGCCAGCTTGATTCTGGCTGTGGAGACACTAGTTTAGAAGGAGACTTTGATCCTGGTGCCCAGGAAAAAAGAATTATAGTGCATCACAGAAAGATTTGCTCAGGCTTTAAAGAAAGAGGCCACAGAAGAGTCTCATTTACAATTGCTGCCTGAGAGCCTCCAGACAACGGTGACTCTCAGGGTGACTGAGGAGGCAGCCTCTCAACTGCTCCTCAGCAGGTGGCAAAAAGACGTCACCTCATCCATCTGCAACTGAACAGGGTTATAGCATGATCTGACATCCTTTGCCAAATTCCCATGAAAAAAAGTGACTATTATCAAAGCAACAATGAAGAAGGTCACTGGAAGGGTAATTACAAACTCACAAAAGGCAAAACAGTACAACAAAAATAAGGCGATAAAATAAAACACTGCTTCCAAGAGTGTTAACCAACAGTTTGGGCTATTTTTAACCCACATTTTATTTTTCAACTCTAGTTATAAGTTTAAGAACTAAATTGGAACCAACTCATTTGGGAAAACTGCACAGAAAAGCATTCCTGCCTTCATTGTCTACAGTCTGAAAGAGTTCAAGTCAAGCATGAAGGTGGCCAGGAGACAATGTGTCCTTAAGGACAGCATCACCCAGCTAAGGGAGGCCAAATCTAAAAAGCCTTCCAGCAATTTGATCTGCAAAGATCCCTTACAATTGTTCTGTCCATTGACCTTTGAAACTACTTTTCATCATGTAAAATTCTTCCCAGCCTCTCTGGAATGATGCTTGCCTTTCCTTTTTACCATTCTCTCTCAATATTGTCCCTTTGTAGAGACAACTCCAAACATGTGGATAAACAAAGGACTCTGAGAACCTTCATCAGCAGACATCTGTGTTTGTAGGAAGAGCATCATTAAGCTCTTGTCCTTTACTGATATCTTTTTAAAACTGATGATCAAAGTTGATAAACATGTGGCTTTAAGTTACTGGACACTGATTTTCTACCCATAACTCAAGGATATCAATGCAAAAAAAAGAAAAAAAGTGTATTTTAACCTGAAATCACCCTGGGTATTTTTGAGAGTCAGCACATAAATCTGTGGCAAAGAACTTGGCACACATGAATTGCTGCTATTACCCCAAATATTAGAATTGTTCTCCAAACTCTGTATGAGCCACACACAAAAATTAGTCTCCTCATTTCAATTAACCCAGTCTTCATCAATCACCTTATTCATCAGGTTTGGCTCCAAATGCCTGTTTTCTCAAATTGAATTCTTGGGCAATTGATGAAGATTATTAAGCACTGACTCATTGTGGATATGTTTGCAAATGCCACTGGCAAATTCCAGAAGAATATCTCAAAAATAATAAAAAGGCAACATCTTTTGGTGAATAAATATCTATTTTTCAATTAGGGATTACTTTGAAGTTAGCTCACTCTATTTTACTATCTTATGTTGAACATAACATCAAGGATTTGTGGGGTATACTTTTATTTTGGCACTAAGCCCAATTTCACTTAAACACACAGATGACACTATAGGTTAGCACTAATGCACTTGGTAAAGTTTAGTCAAGAAAAACATATTTGCCATTTACCAAATCTAATTTGGAATATAGTAATGATCCCACTTATTTTGAAATATAAATTTATAGCTAATAATAATTAATATTTATTCAGTGTTACAGTCCAGCTGATTTTTGCTAGGTATGGGATTAAGGTGATTTATGTGCATTAATTTGTACCATTTGTACCACAACATATTATTTATTTGTAATTATTATGCCTATGTTACAGATGGTGGAAAAAACAAGGTTTTATAACTTAACAGAGAAATAAAAATAATTTGCCAAAAGTTGGTAAGCTATTTAAATACAGGCAATCAGGCTCCAGAGCCCATTCTCTTAATTATACTACTATATTTCCTTTTAAATTTTGTGAATAATTTATAATAGAATGTTAGTATGAATGCAAAGTAGATTTATTTCTATATTCCTTATTTTCTTCCTATAATCTCCTTACTGACTTTGACCTTAACAAATAGACATTTCTATTCTTTTAAGATTTTGAATATAAACCAATAATTATGTAAATCATTAGTTTTAAAAGTCTTATGTCAAAATTATTTTAAATATTTGCTATATATTTCACTTACCTGTCTTATGCCAATTAAAGTTTTATTAGTCTGGCAAGTTCATGTATCACATTTTTCTAGCTTTTACAATTATTTGGAATACATAATAAACCTAATGAGCTCTGATTAAGGTTTTGAAGCACAGAGAAGTGGGTTATACTTCTAAAATACTTTCTGTGTCTTTTGTGAGTAAAACTTAACTAGATTTTCTTGCTCTAAGTTCTACATTTTGGGAAGCAAAGCAGTCCAGGTAAGTGGAACATATATAAATTTGATGTCTGACAGTTCTGAGTTCAAGTTTAGATGCTGATACCAGCTACTGTACTTGGACAAATTACTTACTTCACCTTTCTAGTCTTAATATAAGCCTAACATCACTTTTTCTTTACTAGAGAAGTAAATTAGATTTGTGCAAGTTGCCACCATGATATTTCTTTATTCGAAATAATAATTTTTAATGCTGGGTGGCTCATGGTGGGTGGAAACGGAGTGTTTTTATTCCTTTTCCCAGTAAAAATCTAGGCTGCTCATCCTGGTCAGCATTTATTTTTTTGTCTTTTTGATAATAGCCATTCTAACTGGAGGGAGGTATCTCATTATGGTTTCAATTTGCATTTCCCTGATGATTAGGAATCTTTAACATTTTTCATGTACTTGTTGCCTGTTTGTCTTTTATAAAAAATGCCTATTCAGATCAGTTGCCCATTTTTAAATCAGATTATTAGCTTTGTTTGCTGTTGAATTGTCTGAGTTCCTTGTATATTCTGGATATTAGTCCCTTGTTGAATGTGTAGTGCACAAATATTTTCTCCCATTCGTAGGTTGTCTCTTCATTCTGTTGATTGTTTCCTTTGCTGTGCAGAACTATTTTAGTTTAATATAGTCCCATTTATCTATTTTTGTTTCGCCTGTGCTTTTGAAGTCTTACCCATAAAATCTTTGCATAGACCAATGTTGGTGGGAATGTAAATTAATACATCCATTATGAAAAACAGAATAAAAATCCATCTATAAACTAAAAGTAGAACTACCACATGATCCAATAATCCCACTACAGTGTATTTATGCAAACAAAAGGAAATTAGTATATCAAAGCAATATGTGCACCCTCGTGCTTATTGTAGCACTATTCCCAACAGCTAAAAATGGAATTAGCCTAAATGTCCATCAATAGATGAATGGATAAAGAAAATATGATATAAATATATATATATATATATAAACACGATATATATATACACACACACAATGGAATACTATTCAGGCATAAAAAAAGAATGAAATTCTGTCATTTGTAGCAACATACATCAGCCTGCAGGAATACTTTTTTAAGTTAAATAAGTCAGGCACAGAAAGATAAATACTGCATTTTCTCATTCATATGTGGCAGCTGAAAATGTTCAGCTCATAGAAACAGTAGAATTGTGGTTACTAGAAACAAAAGGGTAGAGGGGAGATGAGGATAGGGAGAGGTTGGTTAACAGATATGAAATTGTAGCTGGAAAGGAGGAACAAGCTCTAGTGTTCTATAGCAGTGCTGGGTAAATACAGTTAACAATCATTTATTATATATTTTCAAAAAAGTAGAAGAGAGGATTTTGACCGTTCCCAACACAAAGAAATAATAAGTGCTTGAGGTGATTAATATGCTAATTACCCTGATTTGATCATTACACATTGGATACATGTATTGAAATATCACTTTGTGTCCCATAAATATGTACTGATTATGTCATCTAAAAGTAAAAAGTAAAAAAACGGTGCTAGGGCTTATAGTCCAAAGAAAATATACTTTCCTTACTGTTATCCTGTTTGTACTGTTTTTCATATGCCTTTGTAGTCTGCAGTATCTCCCATGAGATTAATTTAATGTGCTTTTCAACAGCCCTTTTGTATCAATAACAAAAACACTAAACACAACCAGATGTAATCTCCCCAAGACGTCCTGACAACCATAGTAAATAATTCCTTTGCTCCATCTCCTGTTCCTTGACCCATGATAACTTCTAATAAAATTCTACTCATAGGGATCAAAAATTAAAGGTCATTCTGTGGATCTAGATTTTAAAGACCAAGGAACGGATTGCTCAAATAAATGCTGAGACTGGCCTCAAGAGATACAGATTTAGAACATGTCCCAGGTTATCACTGTTTCACAGAGCCTACAGGGTGCCATGCTTCACATAAAATACTGTGGAACCACAGAGATCTCATCACATCACAGAATGAACAGGCAATGATGTCAGAAGCTAACTGTTTAGTAACACAACATATCTCAGGGTCACAATGGATTCCTCTCATTGTTTATCATTAATAAGCAAAAATCTTTATCTTTATATAATTAATTTTGGCATTAATTTAGTTATGTTTTTGATTCAGGACATAAAATAAGAAAAATAAGCTGAGTTTCTCCCTTAAAAACAGCATCTAAATATGAAGAAGTTTTAGAAACACCTCAAAAAATTTCTAGGAAGCATAAGTAAGTAAAGAACAGGAAACGTCCTAATCATAAATTACATTGGCTCAGCTTCAAGGGGTGGATTTTTTTTTACGACATTTTTATTTTTACATTGTTATCACAATATCCCTGAGGTTAAATTCAGAACAATGGTCAATTTTGAAAGTAAACCACAGGATTGTTAATGCTAACATGAGGTAGATTTTCTTGTTAAATCTTTTAATTAATATGTTAGCTGAACTTAAAATATCCAATTTTATTTTATAAATTCTAACTTAGAATAATAATTGATGTATGAACTCTACTCAAAATGCTTCTGAGTGAAAACTTTAGTTCTTTCACATTCCAATTTATTAGATCCCTTTGTGAATATTCATTAATGTCTAGATTAATATGTCAATAAAGAGTCCACTGAGAAGAGTCCATTAAGAAAATAGAGGACATGGATTTTGTTTTTCAGCTAGAAGTGTAAGGATATATAATTCTGGATATTTATAGAAAGATAAATACTTGACAATAGCTTTACCAGAAAGAAAAAAAGATAAAATTATTAGTAGTAGTACAAAGAAACACGTTTTAGTAATTGTGGTATTGGGTAACACGTAAAATAAATGTTGACCATATACTCCATAGCACTAGATTTGCGGAACACTGCAATTAAGTTTAGGGTTATATTTTAGAAAGTAGCAAGTGAATACCAAGTCATCTTCAAATAATATTGCATGCATTATTATAGGTCAATATGTTATACTTGGATCTCTCTGATGAAAGTAAGATAAAACAAAGATTCTTTGTTAGAGTTTTGGGGAAGCTGGCAAGAAATTGTGCATCTGTTCCTGTCAACATTACAGTATTGGGGATACGTAGTTTGTACATCTCTATGGATGTTCAATGTTTATCCTGTTATCAATGCTTATTCTTTAGAATTATCCTAAATTTCTTATTTTCTTTTCTGTTGGTGTTATAACAAGTTTATGTTACAAGCTAATTTTTAAGGGGAAACCATGTTGTTAATCCAATGTAAACAAAAGTAGCACACTGGACCTTACACACACCAACTGTGAAATAAATGCTTTTCTACTATCTTTGGTTTCACTTAATGACAGAAAAGCAGAAGTCAACATTAATCACTTTCAGCGTATTTTCAAACAAAGCTCTCATTGTATTCATACTATAAAGTAAATGACTACATGTGTTGGATATGGAAGGGATGTAGGAATGGGCGGTTGGGTGCAGGTGAAGAAAGATCTGTATGCTAGGTACACATTTAAATAAGCATATTTGATGTATACTTTATGCAATAAGACAAAAATCTAGACCGGTAGTGGTGGCTCACGCCTGTAATCCCAACACTTTGGGAGGCCAAGGCGGGCGGATCACCTTAGTTCAGGAGTTCAACACCAGCCTGGCCAACGTGGTGAAACCCCATCTCTACTAAAATACAAAAATAAGCCAGGCAAGGTGGCAGAAACGCCTGTAATCCTAGCTACTTGGGAGGCTGAGGAAGGAGAATCACTTGAAGCCTGGAGGCAGAGGTTGCAGTGAGTTGAGATCGCAACACTGTATTCCAGCCTGGGTGACAGAGGAAGACTCCTCCTCAAAAAGAAAAAGAAAAAGAAAAAAGAAAAAAAGAAGAAGAAGAAAATCTAAAATAATTTGGATATACATTCACATTTGTATATATTTAGACAACATATGCATATAAGTATGCATATGTAATTACATGTAATGTATATACATACATTTGTGAATACAGAAATGTGCCAAATTATATAGCTAACATCTATAAAAATACAAACTTTGCTCTGGGAATGTGTTCAATGCTTCACACATATATCATATTTTAATCTTTAAAAAATTCTTTAATGTAGATCTTAATATTATCTGTTTTTTATCAGATTAAGACATTTAGACTCAAAGAAGATATTTTATTTATTGGACTTCACACCACAACCAAGTGGTAGAGCTAGTTTTAGAATTAGAATCACCTTGAATCCTGTTGCCCAATCACTTATATGGCTAGTATATGACTTAATTCTATTTACACTGAAATCACACAGAAAAATATGAATGTACAGTTCTTAACCACAATTGATGTATTCAGGGTCTATTTTAAAAAAAGAAATCTAGGCCTCTATACTGTGGTCAACTTCATATTTTTCTCTAATAGAGATATATGTAAGTGCTAGACTGATTATCAGGGTATATATTAATTATAATAATACTATGTTAGGTATCATTTTATACCCAAGACCCAATACTAGTATCAATATTTCTTGTATTGATGACTATAATGTTGAGGTTCCTTATCCATTTGTGGGGGGTTTTATGGTTATATAAGAATGGTATGATCTACAACTCTCATTAACACCAGCCATCATAACAATTTTCAGATGCAGTAAAAGTTAATGTGACCTTAAATATCATCATTAAAATAATAATTATCAAGAACTAAAAGAAATGATCCACTTTACAGAGATATGAACAATTGGAAGATAGTTTGTGCAAATTTTAAGTTATTTTTACGGACTAGGATTCAGGCTAGTTACGTTTTTTTGTCTTCAGTCTGTAGTGTTAAAGAGTCACTTTCAGAGGTTCATCAAATATAGCTTGTGGTCCTGTGACCATCTGACGTCAAGAATTTCAACAATATTCATAAACAAGGATATGCACATAGATGAGGAAATAAAATGATTGCTTTGGTTCGTTTCCCAAAACCATCTTGGCAAAGAAACTTTCACACCCCAAAGCTCCACATCTGCAATTGCAAAATAATTTATTTGTTGCCAAGCCATTGTGCATATTCCAGGATACCAGCCAAGATGTAATACTGGCATCATTAAGTGAAAAATATTGTAATGTTAAATACTGTATTTCCCTGCTTCATTTTGCCAATCATTGATGTCAGTAGTATCCTGTTCTTTAGGAAACTTAATTAAATTCTTTCATTCAGATAATCAACATTTGTGCTTCCAACCACTCTTTAAATAGAGTCATTCTTTGTCTGGCAGCTGTGAGAACTTTTTATCCCATCCCCTCACAGAAACAAATAGAGAAAAAAAAGTTCATTTAACACTAGATAATGAAATCCTTTTTGAGATACCATTCACTGGCATGATGCAGTTTTAACAGTAAAGCTTAATCCTAAAATTTATTCAAGACAAGTGAGAATCTGAATCAATGAAACTTGGTAAAAATGAATTAGCTGCCTCAAATGACCAAATCAAAATGCCATTCTCTCCTTCAGATAGACAATATAAATATTGCTAATGGGATGGCTTTAAAATTTTAAGATATATCAAGCCAAATGCATGCAATCATACATTTTTACATTATGGTTAATGTAAAAAGGAATACTTTAACTACAAATAGACACAAATTAATTTAATAAAAACCTTCACACAAATCAAAACTAAACATCTATTAATTTCACAGTATCTTGGTGAAAAGAGATGTATGGATATGTATGTGTGCGTGTGTGTGTGTGTGTGTGTGCTGTCAAGGTAGGGTCTGTTTCCTTATTTTAATTTCTTTGGCTAGCATATTTCTGCTGTTGAATGTAACAGCTGGAATATATGTATCATAGTCATTCTCTCTCTCTTTCTCCAGTTCCCACTCTTTCTTCCTCCCTTTACCTTATATGCATACATATAAACACTTTAGGTCATTTTAAAAACTTGTGTCTATATTATACTTAGGTCATTACATGTAGATTTCTTACCTATTTACCCTGCATCTCTCTAACATAAATTGTGTATTTGAAGACTTTGGATCAAATTGTCACAGAATTTTACAAAAGACATTTGCAAATATTTAAATGCTTATAGAAATACTGATCTTTGAGTATCCTTGGGAATTAGGACATAATTTAAAACAATGCATTTATTACTGTTACATAGCTATCTCAAATATAAGCCCTAACAACAAGAGGCAGGCACTAGAAAAATGCATTTATAAAATTCATCTTCAGCATCTACTTAACCTACCACCAGACTGTAGTTGAAGATCATTTTCCTCTCATGTCTTTCACATTTTAGATTATATAAACATTTTAGATAACGATATATTAAAAACTGTGCAATTGACATATGTAGTTAATGAGAACATCAAAACACAATGATGTTAGAAACTTCATGCCCTTCAAATAGCTTTTATTTGGATTTAATTATTTTATGTTAACAAAGTTTAAATTAATTACAATACTTAACTTTTTGCTTTGCATGCATATGAAGTCTTTTCATTCTGATTCAGTTGGAGGAACTGTCTCCCAAGAGATATCAAGACCCCTTTGAATCCAGCTGTGTTTGACTTCCCCCTCCTGAACTCTCCAAGCCAAATAAGGGCCCAGCATCCATATAATTATCTTTACAAACGTACTTTTAGCACTAAGCATATTTGGCATTTACTAGGAAAAAGAAAAGCTTTGCCTCTGACTCTAAAAAGACAAAGAACTAATCATACTCTGCATGTGTATATTGATCAAGTCTGCTTGATGTCAAAGCAGGGCACATGAAGAAATGAAATCGTAAATCTATTACTTACTAAATTCAAACATACAATCATTGTGGTTTAGTTCCTTAGAGCTCAGTATACATATTTATTAGGATCAAATTCAAGATAATGTAAAAGGTCTTGTTCCGATAGAACAAACCTACTGTGAATGAATAATAGGAGAATATTTTCTCGAGCTACGGAATCAACAGTGCCTTTATTCCTAACGGATTTTCTACTTTTAAACTAAAAGTATACAGCACTGTTCCCTTTATCACATGCAAGAAGACAGTGTAGTCATCCAGTGCAACTGCTGAAAATAAAATATTTTTTCCTATTTGAAGCTTTACCCATAGCTCCTCATTCATGCACTTGTTTCTAAGATCAACGCTGATCCGTATCAGCATTGCTGATCCTAATATTGCTCTGTGATCCTAATATTATAATTCCTTTAAGATAAACATTTCTGTCACTAGAAGTATGTATTTTACCATATATCAGAAATCTTAAGGGTGTTTTCAACTCAATAAAAATATATGTAACCTACACATAATGAATTTCAAAATCCTTGAACAGATTGGGTGCATTGTACATAGTGCAGAATGCCCTTTGCTGTGAATGGACAGGCATGTGTGAGCCTTTAACCACAGAGAGGCACATAGGTCACATTCTCACAACAATGCCTTCAAAATGAGAAGGCCCCCCCATCTGCAAAAGAGCATGATAATTTTTTTCTGGGGTGGATTTACGGTTTATCATATTGTCAACACTACATGTGTGAGTTGAGATTCAGTTGATTTTCTTAGAGTTGTAATAAACACTATTGTTTACTTCGGTTCTCATCAAAACATAATCTCTTCTGATAAATTAGTAGTGACTAAAGGAGAGTAAACTCTATGAGTTAATTAGAGTTATAATATAAGATTCTATGGTTGTTTCTTAAACAGACATAGCTGATGGAATGTTAATGGCTCACAAAAGTATTTCTCTATGTCTGGCTTTTCTCTAACTCCAGCTGCCTATTCCACATTTCTAAAATTTCAAACTTATCATGTCCAATACTAAAGTTCTGACATCTTTCCTCAAACCTGCTCCTCACTGTCTTTCTCATCTAGTTAATGGCCACTGCTTACTCTACTCAAACACATCCTTCACTATTTTCTTTCTGTCACTAATTTCCCACACTTATTTGAAATTATTCTTATGTCTAGTAATTATTAAATGTAAAGAAAAAAAGATGGTTAAAAACATAAAAGGGAACAAAATCTTTTGGGAAACTTTTTTTTTTTGGTCACTAGACCAAGGCATAATAAACCATTGAAAGAAAATCCTACTGGAAAATCAAAATCACACAGTGACTCCAAGGATTTCTATGCTTTTACCTTGGATTAGAAATACAATTATTTTAGTTAAATGTTATTTTTTGTCCCTCACATTGTCAAATCAGTTTTAAAATAATAACACAGAGCAAAAGAAACAGAAACTCTCATATATAGCTAATGGGAAAGCAATAGGCTAATCATTTTGGATTTCATCTATGCTCATGGCTTTAAGTGTGATACACATACCCATGGCAGAATTAATTATTGTTCTCATCACTTCACTTCCATCTGTATCCACAGGCTTTACTAGGTAACTTTGTATTTTCTCCCACAAGAAGGGGAATGGAACTCCCTATTTCCTGACTTTGGGGTTGGTCTTGTGACTTGATTTAGTCAATGAGATAATATTAGACGTGAAATGTGTTTGGGCAATGGGACTCATCCTCTTATGTCTATGACCATAAGGAGAAAGCTGAGTCCCAGCAGGGATACAGGTGGAGAAGACTAAAACCCAGATCATAGAGAGCAGCGACATCCAGTGCACCCTTAGCTTAAGCAGAGCTGCCTAACTAAGGCCAGTCTAGAAGAGTCAGTCATTTAATTTTAAATCAACTACAATTATTCATGTATGTCCCTTTCCATTTGAAATAGCTGCACTGAGCACCTGAGTGGTTCTGGAGTGAGTATGTATAAGACCTTAGAAAAGGTCACATGTGTTTGTTCCTGACTCAGGTCCTCAGTGGCCGAGCTGAAACAGAGGGCCTTCCATGGTGATTTTGAACAATATCGAGTTTTGAATTGTTTTAATCCAAGTCATATATTGTGAAATTTCCACCCAAGGTAGACCACTGCTTGCGGACATTGATATTGAAGTGCAAATTAATGGGGCAGATACAAATAATAATAATTTTGCAAATTTGTCTCCTGATATATTTTATCAGATTCATAATTTGCATTCATCTCACCAATTTTCTTATTTAGCTTATTTCTTATATAGTTACTTCTTTTATTTCAAAAAAAAAGGAGAGTACAAAAAGTACTGTATTCATTTTAGTCTTTCATTTATTGAAAAACTATTCTATCCTTGCCCAGAATGTGTTATTTATATTTGCAAGAACTGGAAAGTAGCCTGAGCATTTTTTATCTTTTCATTTACAAATAAAAATCAAATTATTTTAAAAACTAATTTATTAAGTACAGAATGCAAGAATTACAAATACTAGCTCACTGAATCATTTTTTCATACCCTAACACATATTTCAACTCAGTCTAAATTTTAATATACAGCCAATCCTTAATTCAAACAAAGCAAGTAATCTTTAATTTGCCAAAAAATATTAATATTCTGCGTGAATATTGAATATTGAATACTTCTTAAAAATATTTCTTTAAAATATTCTGCATAAATATTTTTAAAAAATAATTTAAAACATACTATTTGGTTATTTGTAAATAATTTTCTTAAATATTAGAAGGTATCTTTTTATTACACAGAAACTAAAATCAAGAAACAATTTTTAAATCCCTAAAAAGGGGGCAAAATATATTTGTAAATACCTCTCCTTAAAGGAAGACAATTCACTTTTGGAAGGTAGAAGAAATGAAACCCTGTGGAAACCACTGCAGGGTAAGCTTCTCACACAGTAAGGAGGCAGGGCTAAATCCTAAACTCAGAGTTCAGATTCTATTTCCTTAAGGCCTTTGTGGTTTTACAGTCGGGTCAATTTACATAAAGAGGAAAAGAGAAAATAAAGGTAACCATTGCCCTGAACATTACTTGTGAAACTTAGAGCCACATTTTTTCACCTTGGGTAGGAAGAAAAAAAAAAGAAGATGAAGAAAGAGACAGAGGGAAATAGAAAGCAAGCAAGCAAAGGAGCTTATTTATCTCCAGAAAATTCATAATTTTCCCAATGGCGGGTAAGCTGGAACAGGAAAGCAACACCAGTTTTATTTTGGATGATAAATATTATCTTGTCCAATTTCACATATAAGGTGTGTTCCTTCTCCTGCCAACTAAGTTAAGGCATGTGGGCGTCTGAACATTTGGCTTAGAGCTAAAAATGCCACGCCGAGATTTGTCTTTGCTCTATAGGACTCAAATTGGCAGAAGAAAATAAACATGGTATGTAAAACTTGGTGTTCCTGCTCCTCCTTTAAGACTTAAAACAAACAGACTGGAATCCTACAGCTGTGGATGACTCAGATCCACAAAGGAGACAACTTCAAAAGCAGCCTCTCTAGTCTCCTTTTCATCCTATCAGTAGCGAATTGATTAGACTGCTCTCCCATTATCCAAAGCATTCCACACTCTGGGCCTCACATAACCTTTGTATGCTAGAGAAGCTGAGGCTCCCACACAAAGAAAAAGAGAGAAAGGTCACCCAGGACTGGCAGGTATGGATCTCATTGAAAGCAATCACAAAAATCACATTGAAAAAAATCCATGTAAATTAAACTAGATAATCTGTGCAATATCACTAACTGATTCATTTTCTTCACTTCAGATCTTCAAATCTTGTCCTTTAATATCTGTTTCTTGACATTTTATATGTGATGTACATATATAATGTATTGGAGAGAAAAGCAATTATGAAGGCAGCTTTTGAAGTCTGTGAGTCATGTGAAGTTACAAAGTTCAGTGAGAAACAGCTTGAAAATGGAAATTCAGTCAAAGATGAGTGATTCAACCTGGCAAGGCTTTGTTAATTGGTGCTTTAAAGTAACGCAATGATTAAGATATAATCATTGTTTTAAATTTTTATTTCAAAATATCTTGCCACCTTCTTAGCATAATAAGGATATATGCATTTTAGCTCAATGGATGTTTTTCAAAATCTATTTGTGAAGAATGTCAGTGAAACTGGAAAGTTTCCCCTACCCCCTCGCAGGGCGTGCGACAGGGGGAGTGGCTCGCTTCTTCATTGCCCACCGCTCAAACCTCTAGAGGAGCATACACACGGGCAGGCTGTGGCGCTCCGACCCCACGGCAGTGTCTTGGGGTGAATGCTTACAGCTGAAGCCTCGGTGGGCGTGTGCTACAGGGTGCTCTTTTAAAAGTTTGCCATCTATAGGCGGCTTGTGTCAACCAGTTCCATTAGACCTCCTTCCTTATCCCAAGGACAGCAGGATTTCTGTATCCTGGGATTTCTTGCTTTGGTGTACTGAAAGAATCAGATCACACGTGGGCTTGGAGAATGAGTGCAAGGTTTTATTGAATAGAAGTACCTCTCAGCAGATGTGGGAGCCAGAAGGGAGATGGCTTTCCCCCGACCAAGTGACTGGACTTTTCTCTGACCGCCCTAGTCAAACTACGTGTCCTTCCACTGGTCGATGGCCTGCAGGTGCCCATCAGCATGCTCTTCTGCTGGCGTGCCCTCAGTGACCAGCCGCTTGTGTCTTCTTCCCTGATGTGTTCCTCTCCACATCTAGCTGCTTCTGTGTGTCTGCCCACTAGGGTCTCAGGTTTTTATCAGGATGGGGGCATGGTGGGCCAGGGTGGTCTTAGAAAATGCAACATTTGGGCAGGAAAGCAGGAGTGGCTGTCTTCACCTAGGTCCATGGAGGTGAAGCCCTAGCCAGGGACCCGCCTTTCTCTACCCAGCACCTTCCCTTCCCCCTTCCACATACTTTAAAGGGACCATGCTCTTCCCTTCCCAGCACTTCCCTACCATTGGCATGGTTATTATGTAAGACTTGCTAGTCAGCAATTAAGTTTATTGTATCATACACGAATCAGGCAACTTTTATCTTCTTTTAAGATGCAAAAATTCCATCATCATAACAAGCAATTCCGTGCAGTTGAGAACACACTCTGTTCTGTGGTTGTGAGTTTGAACTGTCATCTATAATCTAAAGAATGGATGAAGTTTAGATTTCTTGGACTATAATAAACTCAATATATCATCATTCTCTGTAATACACATTTCTGGCTCCATGGTGTGGATACATAGTAACTGGATTTCTGAAGTGTTCCAGGAAATGCAATTTAAAGGAAAGGAAAAAAAGGAGGCATCTTTCCAGACAGCTTTAAGCTAGTTATTTTTCACATATCTTTTCTTTGTTAATCTAAATATTTCAAATACAAGATAAAAAGGAGGTCCAACCCATGTGCATATGAAGCCATAGATGTACCACCAGATGCAATTCAGGGGTCTAAACACCATAGCTGAACAGGGCTGCCTTTGTACTTGACATAAAATGCAGATTATCTCCCGGTTCTACTGTCATTTTCTTTCCTTCTATTCATGAGTTTTCTATTACCTGCTGGACTATTGTGTTACTAGTAGTAACACACAGTTCTTTGTACAGAAGGACTATCCACAAAATAAGCAGTCCTTTATGTAGCCATTGCAAAGCCTATTTTTAGAACTAAAGACATTCTTCTCAAAATGTGAGGGTTTTATCAGGTTGGTAAAGGAAGAAGTAAAATATAGAGAAAAAGAAGAATATTCACTTTTGAGCCTTTGCATTCCTTAAATAACAACAGTTCTTGTTTCTCTCAATTCCATCAAAGCATGTTTTTTTCATTTATTATTTTAAATTCTGAATATTGCAAACAACAAATGAAGAAAACTGGGGAGCAGAAGATATGGAATCTGTCAGTTTATTCCTAGATTTCACGTGGAAAAATATGAAGTGACCCATTATGCCCCTGTATAAGGATTTTTGATTATTCAAAAAACCATAAAATCATCATTAAAATTACTTTATAATATCAGATCTCTGGTATAGCATAAACAAATTTAATCTTTATTTATTGATAATAGTAGTAAAGCATAATGGGCCTTTTATATGGTAAGCCAAAAATATTTTTTTGTTAATATTTTCTTCTTTTGGATAACTTGGACTATTCAGTTGACATTTAGTCAGCTATTCTTGCAGTAATATAAGCCATTCTGCCCACTGGATTCATTCTCCTCTAAAGTGGTGTTTCACTCCAAATTGTGGGTGGTTCTGATCACTAGTGTTACCTAACTGAAAAGGTGACTTTTTCAGATAGCTAACTTTAAAAACAGATGTCTACACAAAAGTAGAGTAAATAAATAAACCATATAATAAGAATAGCTAACAACTACCTTCTAAAGTTGAAACAGTATTGTGCAGGAAAACATAAAAATTAGAATGCAAATAATTGTCTTTCGCTAAAATTTAACAAAATAGATAATAGAGTCTAAAATTTAACAAAATAGACATAAAAAAGCATACATGTGTTTACACAAACCTTGTATATAGCAGCGTGAAATTTACTTAAATCTCCTTCTAACTGTATTCATTTTGCTAACTCGGTTAGCATCAGTTTTTAAAAAGCAGATCTCAATGAATACTATATCATCCGAATACCTGCATTTTTCAATTTTATATTGAAAGGGTAATATTGAGTTATCACTTCTACTCATCATATTATCCTAAAACAGAGTTTTTTTAATGTGATCTAGGCACCTCTGGAGGTCCTTGAAATCCTTTTTGGGGTCTATTAGATCAAAACTATTTCATACTAAGATTATATTTTCCATTTTAAACTCATTTGCTCATGAGTGTACAGTAAAATATTCCAGAGGCTACATGACATGATATTGCAATAGATTAAGTGCTGAAGCAGATATGAGAATCCAGCTGTCTTTTCTAAACCAGACAATAATAAGCTTTGCAAAAATGTAGAACAAGGCCAATTTTCTTATTATTTTTTGTTGTAGAAACATAGTTATTTTTCACAAAACCTACTATTTATGTTAATATATAATAGATTTCTTTTTACTTTTTGAAAACGATGAATAAATAAATATTTTTTAATGCCTCAATTTTAATTTCTAACATGGTAAACATTGACAGATATTAAGTACATAAGAAAAAGTTCTTTGGATTCCTCAATAATTTTTTTTTTTTTTTTTT
>NW_012111364.1:3328565-3331124 GCF_000951035.1 Colobus angolensis palliatus
AAAATGCAGAAATCACCGGTCTTCTGTGTCCTTCGCGCTGGGAGTTGGAGACTGCAGCTGTTCCTATTCGGCCATCTTGCTCCACCCCCCTCCTCAATAATTTTTATAAGTATTTGAAAATCTCTGCCTTAGAACATACTTGCGCTTTATGATATACTTCTTTTATAAAACTTAAAAATTAAAATAAAATCTGAATTGAGGTACCAGTCTTATCATTTTCTTTGTATCTGCATTTTTCACCTATAGTAATGTGGCCATAGAACAAGAGCTCAGTGAATACCTTTAATTGATTGACAGGCAATGTTTCATTTGGAGAAAAAAGAAAAGACAACATAAATTTATAGACCCTTGGCAAACTACAGATACCCCCTTTGCTGGCTACTTCATTAAGTTGTATCAGTTTTCCTCTAATTCAGATTTTCCTGATAATGTAGCAAACTATTTAGAAAAATAATACTCTAAGCAGTACTGAAGATAATGAATCTGTTAGGTTTAAAAGTAATGATAGATAATGTCTGGGTGTGGACTTGCATCTTCATTTATTTAATGAGTTCTCTGTTCTCTCCCCAGGCATGGTACAGTGTAGCTAGTATAAAGTCACCCTGGTAATATTTAATATCATTCCACCCGGTATATTAAAATCAGAGCTATTCCCACAAGAGGCGTCAGAAAAATCAAAGGTCATTTTACAGATCTCCTACATAATTCTGAGTCATTCTTCTCCTATCCTGGATCTGACACATTCTCATTTGAATTAAAACCTGGGACACATAAATTGAGATTGTTCAATAGATCTACCTTTTTCTCAAACTCTCTTGGGATCAGAAAGACTAAACACTGAATTTGTTCTCCCAAACTTCGGTATAGAATTCATTTTTTCCAGTTCTGATTGATGGTTGCTAACACTTTGAATACCAAGAAAGTCTCAAATGTGGTCCTGATTTCATAAAACAAGTCTAGATAAGGAATCTTTTCCTTACATGCTAAAGCATAACTAAAAGCAAAGAGTATTTCTTTTATTTCGACTGGTGAATAATTGTACCCTTCTGTCCACTGCTGTTCTAGATAGAATGAAATTTCTAACTAGCTGGGCACCACCAAGTTTAGCATGTTAGCATATACTTTATCAGGTGAATCGATTCACTAAATGATTCATGTGCATGATGGCACTCCCTCCATCACACAACCCCAGCTGGAATCATGAAGCTGATCTTTTCAACAAGTGGAGGGTGGTGTGACAGGAATTGATCAGACTGTTAAGCCAGGAAGGCCTGTATTTCAGATTCAGCCTTGCCATTTATTAGTGTTGTGATATTGACAAGTTAATTTTAACCACACTGAACCTCAGTTTCCTTTTTGTAAAATTGAGAAAAGCAATGGATATATCGAAGAAAAGTTATGAGGCTATATGTAAAAAAAATCCTAGCACATTAACTGTCACATAGTAGGCAAGTGACTATAATAAAGATTGTAGAGCTAATCAGGCAGACATTTTGTTATTTTATATAAGGGTATCTATTGATACATGGAGTTTAAAGAAAGCTGGAGGGGAAAAACTAAATTTGCTTAAGAAATCTAAGAACTTGACATAATAAATGACATAAAAAATCCCAATTCCCCTTTCAAGAGACAAAGTTTTGAATTTATCTAGATAGACTAGAATGACAGAATCATACATGTTAAATAACGTTAATGATTAGACTTTCCAGATTTGTGGAATGATAATAGTAAAAATAACTTCCGAACCCAATATCAGTAGCAGTCATGGAATCATCCAGAATTTGAAGAAAATGTCTCAGTTCATCTCAAGCTACTAAGCAAAAGCAAATACAAAACCAATTAACCACTACCTTGAGAGGTTTGTTGGCTGGAAGACGGGTGTCGTGTGAGCAGAGGTAACACTGGACTTCATGCTAATTTTGACAGATGAGTTCTTGAGTGTCATAATTTATCACTCTATTGGGCACCCCAACTAAAAAGGAATATTTAAGAAAAATTAGACAAGTACACATGGGATGTTACAACTTTTGTTCTATGGCACAACCCACTTTTTTCAAAGACAATTTTAGTAATATTAGATTACAGCCAGTACTATCTGCTCATTTTCTTGTGTGTTATTTGAGATTGCCACGTAAGGATGCAGCACGGAAATGGAAATTGACTTGCCCAATCTTACTGGTGCGGGGAAAGCAACTTAATGGTACTGTGATCAGGAAGTGGTTGTAGACACCCTAATCACTAAAGCACTACTTATGTGATTCTCTGTGATGTTTTCACAGTCATTCAAATGAAATTTCATCGACAGTTATTGAGAATATGAAAATTATTCTGCAAAAAGAAATATTTAAAAATCATATTTCTTAAGTGGCGTATCAAGATCAATGTATTAGATAGCTCTTTTAGACTAGATTTTTGTCTAGAGCAACTTACACAGATTAACTCTCAAAACTAGAAATTATTCATCCTCTTACTGATGACCTTTACTGTACTAGGCCAGTCTCACATTGCTGTAAAGAAGTACCTGAGTCTGGATAATTTATAAAGAAAAGAAGTTTAATT
>NW_012111364.1:3332149-3360775 GCF_000951035.1 Colobus angolensis palliatus
CTCACTGCAAGCTCCGCCTCCCGGGTTCATGCCATTCTCCTGCCTCAGCCTCCCTAGTAGCTGGGACTACAGATGCCGGCCACCACGCCTGGCTATTTTTTGTATTTTTAGTAAAGATGGGGTTTCACCATGTTAACTAGGATGGTCTCAATCTCCTGACTTCGTGATCTGCCTGCCTCAGCCTCCTAAAGTGCTGGGATTACAGGCGTGAGCCACCGCACCCGGCCAAGACTTGATTTCTGTTACATATCTGGGAACAATGAATGGCGGTGACAATAAGCCTTGCGGAAAACAGACATTGTCTTTAAAGTCATCTGCTTCAGAAAAGTCATTCCAGAATTCTCCTCTGGCAATGGGGAGGTTTTGTTTTCTGGGTTGTTTTGTGTTGTTGTTATTGTTGTTTCTGCAGACAGGAGGTTCTAGGAAATTTGGGAAGGGTCCAAGATTTTTAAGCTCATCCACTGCAATGTCACTATCCCAAGTCTCAGAATTCCACCCCTTCTCCGTTAGGATTCTGTCTTTGGTGGAAGATCTGTTTAGGCTGAGAATTTATTTCTTTTGAGTATATAACCAAATCCTAGGCCTGGTGTTCAGCAAGCATGCCCTGTGGCTGGAGGAAATAAAAATCTCCTTTACAGCTGCCATACAGGTCCTCTGGCTATAGAACATGAATTTTAAGTTTGTAATTAGCCGCCTAAACCTATCATTTTCCTTTTAAAATCTCCTGTCCATTGAAAGAAGTTACTCCACTTTATTATCCTTGAGATTATTGCTGTTCCTATAATAATCAAATGCTGCAGGTACCTGATTTCTACATTCTTTCCCTCCAACTTCACTTACTCCTGATTAACTATAGTGATAGCTTGAGGTAATTTTGATACCCGAAGTTAGTATCGCACCAATATCTCTAGTACGAAGGTCTTTATTTATTTTACAGAAATGAGCAGTCCATCTCCAATTCTCTTCCTAAGGGTCTGCTTCCTAAACTATCCTGGTTTCCTAGAAAACAGGGCCTGAGGCAAGGATTAACAGACAGTCATTTATTTAAAGATGAAATCCCAAGAAAGCAAAGCAGAAAAGGACAGGAAGTGAAAAAATATAACATGTGAATGCACTGGCTTCCGCTTCATAAGACCTCATCGACTATACCTGCCTAGTCACATGAGCAATCTGTAGAAAGGATGAATGGTAGAATTGTGCCTAGGAAAGTTCCATCCACTGGAGAAAGTGAAAGGTAATTTATCTATCTACTTTCTTCTGTCTTTCATTGGTAAAAGTTTTCTTCGGCTAGATTTAACTTCACAGTTTTAGGTTGAATCATCTGGGCTTTTTGGCACGTACTTGAAAGACAAATCCATGGTTTGCTGTGTGATATTTTATTAGAATCCAGAAGTAATGAGAGATATCACAGACTCAAGATGCCATTGATCTCAGATGGGCAAAACTACTTCGGCTAGTAAGGAGCTGATTATTCATGATGATTGCTGGAGGAGTATTTCACCTGAGGCTCCAGGAGACAGTTAGGCCAAGACTACTTACATATTAAAGACTACTTACATATTACATAAAAATTACATAATATGTACACATTATACTGAAATTTATGAGTGATAAATTCAACAAGCAGCAAACAGCCAATATTGAGAAAGTCTTCCATAACTAGTATTTAGACCTTTCATAATCTTAAGGCAAATAATGTTTGATGATGATCATGAAGTGCTCCAGAAAGGATCTGGGAAAGTTCAGAAGCAGAGAGCTGTATTGTTAAGCCTCCTGACCACACTGCAGATTGATAGAAAGAGATGTTTGCTCATAATTCAAGGCTAAAGACCATATAATAGACCAGTGAAGAAGACAGTAAAGTATTTGGAAATACAGATAAAGCCTCTTAGTTTGAACAGAATCATTCAAGCTCTGACTGTGAAACCACAGACCTTGCCCAACATATTCAATTTACTGAAAGATGGGCAGGAGAAGGACTAACTTTCTTAGAGCATCAAGAGAAGATAAAAAAAAGCAGGAAAGTAATAAAAGCTACTAGCAAAGCTGTGCTCACATACTATGGCAGTGCTTCTCAAATTTTATGTGTGTATGAGTAATCTAATGATCTTACTAAAATATAGATTCTGATTCAGTGGGCTTTCAGTGGGGTCTGAGATTGTGTTTCTAAAAATCGCCTGAGTGATGCCAATGCTGCTGGTTTGCAGATCACAATTTGTGATACTACAAAATATCATATAGTATTAACAACTAGTACAGATAATACCCAATGCTACAGGGGAAATCCTAGGAGAGCCTTAATTTTTTCCAAAAAACAAAGATTAAGTCCTGTTTTGTAGTCTAATAAGGGGCAGGTTACAGAGACAGCATCACAAAATGGGCAAAACCAATCTTACCAGGATGCAAATGAGGGGTACAGGCAGTTAGTTATCAGCAAAAGAAAAAACTACCTGTGCTACTATGAAGGCAAGGTAAAAAGAATCTAGACAAAGTTGGAAAATAGTGAAAGGACTTGAGGAATGGGCTGCTCTTGGCACCAATGTGGTACACTCATGCCAAATGGGATTATAAGCCCTATTGCCAATGGTCTGATGAAGTGGAAGGCAGAGGTAGCAGAGACCACAGAAGGAATTTGGGTCTCAATATTTCTGAATAATTGGTCAAAAAAGTGGCTGTGGTTTTAAAATAACTTAAATAGAGAATTATAATCCATATCCCATCATGGCAAGTAGAGATTAAGATTTGAGTGAAACTGACATTGTTTAATTGTTTTGCTATTAGAATTTTGCTAATCAAATTCCTGGGCAGCCAAGTGATGTTCAGAGAAGAAAAAAAAAAACACTGATTAAAGTTATAAGTCCATATGTAAGAAAATATGTTTGTGGAGAGGGCGGGGGCTTATGCTGATCAAGACTTTTACTCTGTAGAAACACTTGCCTAGTGTTAAGGAGGTCAGGCTTGCACAGAAGCCTATAAGAAAATAGGAGCAGAAAAGATAAAATTCTTTTATTCTCCATTTGCTATTTAGGGACAAACTCAAGTAGATCCTTTAAATTAAATTTAGAAAAATGTGTTCCCAGGGAATTTGTAATACTTTAAGAGTAAAAGAAAGAAAGAAAAGTGAAGGAAAGCTACAAATTGAGATAAGGAACATTTTTTCCTTTACATTAACAAGGTGTAGTCTCAAAGTGGATCTTTAAGACCCACAACACCCAAGACATTTGGAATAGGTCTATAATATTGTGAGGTTTAAGATGTGCTTTGTAAAATCATACTAAAATCTCTTGATAAAAATCATCATGCTAAGCACATTAGTTAACATGTTTCTCCCATTGTACAGATAGGCTGAACATTCCTAAGGATAGGATGAAATTATTTCAAAGAATCCTGCGAATAAAATTGATTAAAATGTCCTCAATAATAACCTCGGCAGATTGAAAAACTTCAATATAAAAACACCAATATTTGTGCACCAGACATGTCTCTTGAACTTCCAACTATACTTAATAAAAGATCTTGCCCTTGATGTTCTCTGGGAATCCCAAACTCAAGATATGCAATAATTATACTCATCACCTTATCCCCTATCACAAAAACTTCATTTTTTAATTTCTTGTCTTACTGCATTTTGGTTAGTGTTGACATCATATACATCCAGCGCTCCAAAATCAGATATCAATAATTCACAAATAGAGAATTTAAAAAATAGAAAAAAAAAATAAAACACAGTTGATTTTTTAAGGTAAAATTGACAAATACTTAGCTAGACTAACCAAAAAAAAAAATCTATGAGAAAACTCAAACAAATAAAACCAGAAATGAAAGAGTGGACATCGTAACTTATGCTACAAAAATAAGCAGGATGATAAAATCTAGTATGAACAATAAAATGTCTCTAAATCGGATATCATGGAATGGATGAATTCCTAGAAATAAACAACCTATCAAGACTGAATCATGAAGAAATAGAAAATCTGAATAAACCAATAACAAATAATAAGATTGAATTAGTAATCAAAACCTTCAAACAGAAAAGCCCAGTACTAGATGGCTGCACTGGTGAATTCTACCAAACACTTAAAGAAGAATTAACCCCAATGTTTCTTAAACTCTTTCTAAAAACTGAAGAGGAGGAAACAATTCCAAGCTCATTTTATGAGGCCAACATTATCCTGATACCAAAACCAGATGAAGACACTATAAGAAAAGGAAACTACAATTCATGATGAACATAGATGCAAAAATCTGCAGTAAAATGCAAGCAAATAAAATTCAACAGCACATTATAAAGATCATATACCACGGTCACATGGGATTTATCCCTGGGATGCAAGGATGGCTCAACATAAGCAATGCAATTAATGTGATGCACTACATTAACAGAATGAAGGATAAAAATCATATCATTGGCCAGGCATGGTGGCTCACACCTGTAATCCCAGCACTTTGGGAGGCCAAGGCAGGTGGAGTACCTGAGGTCAGGAATTTGAGACCAGCCTGGCCAACATGGTGAAACCTTGTCTCTACTAAAAATACAAAAAATTAGCCAAGTGTGGTGGCAGGCGCCTGTAACCCAGGTACACAGGAAGTTGAGGCAGGAGAATCACTTGAACCCAGGAGGCGGAGGTTGCAGTGAGCCGAGATTACTCCACTGCACTCCAGCCTGGGCAACAAGAGCAAAAATCCATCTAAAAAATAAATAAAAATAAAAATTATTATCTCAATTGATGCAGAAAAGCATTTGATAAAATTTGACATCCTTTCATCATGAAAACTCTCAACAAGCTAGGTATAGAAAAAATTTACCTCAACATGATCAAGGTTACATGTACAAAGGCCACAGCTACTCAGTGGTGAAAAATTGAAAGCTTTTTCTCTAAGATCACAAGCAATAAAAGGATGCCCACTCTTGCCACATCCAGTTAACATAGTACTTGAAAGTCCTAGCCAGGATGATTAGGCAATAATAATAATAATAATAAATGAAAGGAAGGAAGGAAGGAAGGAAGGAAGGAAGGAAGGAAGGAAGGAAGGAAGGAAGGAAGGAAGGAAGAAAGGAAGGAAGGAAGAGAAAGGAAGGGATAAAATTGTCTTTGTTTGCAGATGTCATGATTTTATATGTAGAAAACCCTAAAGATCACACCAAACAAAAAAAGACAACTGTTAGAACTAGAAAATGTTTAGTAAAGTTGCAGAGTTGCAGGATGCAAACCAACATATAAAAACCAGTTGTATTTCTAGACACTAACAATGAACTATCTGGAAAGGAAATTAGGAAAACAATCCCATTTACAATAGCATCTAAAGAATAAAATATGTAGGAATAAACTTTAACCAAGGTGGTACTAAGACATACATACTGAAAACTATAAAACATTGATAAAAGAAATTAACGTAAGACACAAATAAATGACAAGGTATCCCATATCCACGGATGGGAAGAATTTATATTATTAAAATATCCATACTACCCAAAGCAGTCTCCAGATTTGATGAAATCCCTATCAAAAATCTCAATAGTAGTTTTCACAGAAAGAGAAAAAACAATCTTAAAATTAATATGGAACCACAAAAACTCCCAAATAACCAAAGTAAATTTGAGCAAGAACAAAGCTGAAGGTGTCACACTTCCACATTTTGAAATATTGTAAGTCTGCAGTAATCAAAACTATATGGTACTGACATAAAAACAGACACACAGACCAATTGAACAGAATGGCCCAGAAACAAACCCAATCATACATAGTCAACTAATCTATGATGGTGCTAAGAATACACAATGAAGAAAGGAGAGCCTCCTCAATTAAAAATGTTGGAAAACTAGATACTCACATGCAAAAGAATGAAATTGAAGGTTTCTGTTATACCATACACAAAATCAACTCAAAATGGATTAAAGATTTAAATGTAAGATGTGCAACTATAAAACTCCTAGAATAAAACCTAGGGGGAAAAAGCTCCTGACATTGAAGTTGGCAATAATTTCTTAGATATGACACCAAAAACTCAAGCTTTATATAAAAGCAAAAATTAACAAGTGAGACAGCATCAAACTAAAATGCTTCTGCACAGCAAAGAAAACAATCAAAAGAGTGAAAAGATAACCTATGGAATGGAGAAAATATTTGCAAACCATATCCGATGAATGGTTAATATAAGAAATTCTTACAACTCAATAGCAAATATAAAATAAAAGCAAATAACCCGATTAAAAGGTGGGTAAATGACACAAATAGACATTTTTCTAAATAGGTTCTCGATATCACTAATTATCAAGGAAATGCAAATCAAAGCCACAATAAGTTATTATCTCATTAGGATATCGGGATTGCTATTATTTAGAAAAGCAAAACACAACAAGTGTTGCTGAGGATGTGAAGAAATTGAGACCCGTCTACACTATTGGTAGAGATGGTTCAGCAACTCTGAAAAATAGTATGGTAGTTCCTCAGATAATTAAAAGTAGAACTATT
This sequence comes from Colobus angolensis palliatus, assembly GCF_000951035.1. NCBI lineage: Eukaryota > Metazoa > Chordata > Mammalia > Primates > Cercopithecidae > Colobus > Colobus angolensis. Next base: position 3,338,623 of record NW_012111364.1, read on the forward strand.
GTATAATCCAGTAATCACAGTTCCATGCGTATATCCAAAAGAATTGAAATCAGTATCTCAAAGAGATAGCTACACTCCCATGTTCATTGCATTGTTCACAATAACCAAGATATGGTAACAACTTAAATGTTGATGAATGCATGAATAGATAAAGAAAATGTGGTATATGCTTGCAATGGAATATTAGCCTTTAAAAAGAGATTCTGGGGCAGCTGACAAGATGGCCGAATAGGAACAGCCCCATTCTGCAGCTCCCAGCAAGACCAATGCAGAAAGTGGGTGATTTCTGCATTTCCAACTGAGGTACCCAAATCATCTCACTGGGACTGGTTAGACAGTGAGTGCAGCCCATGGAGGATGAGCAGAAGCAGGGTGGGGTGTTGCCTCACCCAGGAAGTGCAAGGGGTTGGGGAACTCCCTCCCCTAGCCGAGGGAAGCCGTGAGGGACTGTGCCATGAGGGATGGTAGGAGATTCCCTCGGAAGCCTACACCACCATGGCCCTGGGTTTCAAACACAAAACTGGGCAACTATTTGGGCAGATACAGAGCTAGCTGCAGGAGTTTTTTTTTTTCATACCCCAGTGGCACCTGGAACACCAGCAAGATGGAACCATTCACTCCCCTGGAAAGGGGGCTGAAGCCAGAGAGCCAAGCGCTCTTGCTCAGCGGGTCCCAATCCATGGAGCCCAGCAAGCTAAGATCCACTGGCTGGAAATTCTCACTGCCAGCACAGCAGTCTGAAGTCAACTTGGGAGGCTCAAGCTTGGTGGGGGGAGGGGCATCTGCCATTACTGAGGCTGTTTTCCCCTTACCATGTAAACAAGTCACCAGTAAGATGGAACTGAGCTGAACCCACTACAGTGCAGCAAAGCCACTGTAGCCAGACTGCCTCTCTAGATTCCTCCTCTGTGGGCAAGGCATCTCTGAAAGAAAGGCAGCAGCCCCAGTAAGGGGCTTATTGATAAAACTGCCATCTTCCTGGGACAGAGCACCTGGGGGAAAGGGTGGCTGTGGGTGCAGCTTCAGCAGATTTAAATGTTCCGGCCTGCCGACTCTGAAGAGAGCAATGGATCTCCTAGCACAGTGCTCGAGCTCTCCTAAGGGACAGACTGTCTCCTCAAGTGGGTCCTGATCCCCATGCCTGCTGACTGGGAGACGCCTCGCAGCAGGGGTCAACAGACACCTCATACAGGATATTTCTGGCTGGCATCTGACAGGGGCCCCTCTGGGGCGAAGCTTCCAAAGGAAGGAGCAAGCAACAATCTTTGCTGTTCTGTAGCCTCCACTGGTGATACCCGGGCAAACAGGGTCTGGAGTGGACCTCCAGCAAACTCCAGCAGACCTGCATAAGAGAGGCCTCACTGGAGATCGAGACCATCCTGGCTAACATGGTGAAGCCCCGTCTCTACTAAAAATACAAAAAATTAGCTGGGTGTGGTGGTGGGCACCTGTAGTCCCAGCTACTTGGGAGGCTGAGGTAGGAGAATGGCATGATCCGGGGAGGCAGAGCTTGCAGTAAGCCAAGATCGTGCCACTGCACTCCAATCTGGGTGAAAGAGCAAGACTCCATCTCAAAAAAAAAAGAGAGAGAGAGAGACCTAAATATTAGAAGGAAAACTAACAAACAGAAAGCAGTAACATCAACATCAACAAAAAGGATGCCAGGCAAAAACCCCATCCAAAGGTCACCAACATCAAAGACCAAGGTAGATAAATCCACGAAAATGAGGAAAAACCAGTGCAAAAATGCTGAACATTCCAAAGACCAGAATGCCTATTCTCTGAAGTCACAACTCCTCGCCAGCAAGGGAATAAAACTGGATGGAGACTGAGTTTGACGAATTGACAGAAGTAGGATTCAGAAGGTGGGTAATAACAACTCCGCCAAGCTAAAGGAACATATTCTAACCCAATGCAAGGAAGCTAAGAACCTTGATAAAAGGTTACAGGAACAGCTAACTTGACTAACCAGTTTAGAGAAGAACACAAATGACCTGATAGAGCTGAAAAACACGGCATGAGAACTTTGTGAGGCATACACGAGTACCAATAGCCTGATAGATCAAGCAGAAGAACGGATATCAGAGATTGAAGATCAACATAATGAAATAAAGCATGAAGACAAGATTAGAGGAAAAACAATGAAGAGGAACAAACAGAGTCTCCAAGAAATATGGGACTATGTGAAAAGACCAAACCTACATTTGATTGGTATACCTGAAAGTGATGGGGAGAATAAAACCAAGTTGTAAAACACACCTCAGGATATTATCCAGAAGAACTTCCCCAACCTAGCAAGGCAGGCCAACATTCAAATTAAGGAAATACAGAGACCACCACAAAGAAACTCCTCAGGAAAAGCAACCCCAAGACACATAATCATCAGATTCACCAAGGCTGAAATGAAGGAACAATGTGAAGGGCAGCCAGAGAGAAAGGTCAGGTTACCCACAAAGGGAAGCCCATCAGACTAACAGCAAATCTCTCTGCAGAAACCCTACAGGCCCAGAAGAGAATAGGGGCCAATATTCAACATTCTTAAAGAAAAGAATTTTCTACCCAGAATTTCATATCCAGCCAAACTAAGTTTCATAAGCAAAGGAGAAATAAAATCCTTTACAGACGAGCAAATGCTGAGAGATTTTGTTGCCACCAGATCTGCCTTACAAGAGCTCCTGAAGGAAGCACTAAACATGGAAAGGAACAACCAGTACCAGCCACTGCAAAAGCATACCAAATTGTAAAGACCATCAACACTACGAAGACACTGCATCAACTAACAGACAAAACAACTAGCTAGTATCATAATGATAGGATCAAATTAACACATAACAATATTAACCTTAAATGTAAATGGGCTAAATGCCCAATTAAAAGACACAGACTGATAAATTGGATAAAGAATCAAGACACACCAGTGTGCTGTGTTCAGGAGACCCATCTTATGTGCAAAGACACACAAAAGCTCAAAATAAAGGGATGGAGGAATATTACCAAGCAAATGGAAAGCAATAAAAAGCAGGGGTGGAAATCCTAGTCTCTGATAAAACAGACTTTAAACCAACAAAGATCAGAAAAGACAAAGAAGGGCATTACTTAATGGTAAAGGGATCAATGCAACAATAAGAGTTAACTCCTAAATATATATGCATCCAATATAGGAGCACCCAGATTCATAAAGCAAGTTCTTAGAGACCTACAAAGAGACTTACACTCCCACAAATAATAGTGGGAGAATTTAACACCCCACTGTCAATATTACATCAACGAGACAGAAAATTAACAAGGATATTCAGGACTTGAACTAAACTCTGGATCAAGTGGACCTAATAAACATCTATAGAACTCTACACGCCAAATCAAGAGAATATACATTCTTCTCAGCACCACATAGCATTTTTGATGTAAAATTGACCACATAATTGGAAGTAAACACTCCTCAACAAATGCAAAAGAATGGAAATCATAACAGACTCTCAGACCACAGTGCAATCAAATTAGAACTCAGGATTAAGAAACTCTCTCAAAACCAGACAACTACATGGAAACTGAACAACCTACTCCTGAATGACTACTAGGTAAATAACAAAATTAAGTCAGAAATAAATAAGTTCTTTGAAACCAATGAGAACAAAGACACAATGTACCAGAATCTCTAGGATACAGCTAAAGCTAAGTATATAGGGAAATTTACAGCACTAAATGCCCACAAGAGAAAGTGGGAAAGATCTAATCAACACCCTGACATCACAATTACAAGAACTAGAGAAGCAAGCACAAACAAATTCAAAAGCTAGCAGAACACAAGAAATAACTAAGATCAGAGCAGAAATGAAGGAGATAGAGACACAAAAAATCCTTCAAATAATGAATCAATCCAGGAGCTGGTTTTTTGAAAAGATTAACAAAACAGATAGACCACTAGCTAGACTAAGAAAGAAGAAGACAGAGAAGAATCAATTAGACACAATAAAAGAATAATAAAGGGGATATCACCGCTGATTCCACAGAAATACAAACTGCCATCAGAGAATGCCATAAACACCTCTACACAAATAAACTAGAACATCTAGAAGAAATTGATAAATTCTTGGATGCATACACCCTCCCAAAACTAAACCAGGAAGAAGTCGAATCCCTAAGTAGATCAATAACAAGTTCTGAAATTGAGGCAGTAATTAATAGCCTACCAACTAATAAAAGCCCAGGACCAGAATTAGAAATATCATTTGACCCAGCAATCCCATCACTGGGTATATACCCAAAGGATTATAAATCATGCTACTATAAAGTCACAGGCACACGTATATTTATTGCAGCACTATTCACAATAGCAAAGACTTGAAACCAACCCAAATGCCCATCAGTGATAGACTGGATAAAGAAAATGTGGAACATACACACCATGGAATACTAAGAAGCCATAAAAAAGAATGAGTTCACGTCCTTCGCAGGGACATGGATGAAACTGGAAACCATCATTCTCAGCAAACTAACACAGGAACAGAAAACCAAACACTGCATGTTCTCACTCATAAGTGGGAGTTGAACAATGAGAGCCCATGGACACAGGGAGGGGAACATCACACAGGGGGGCTTGTTAGGGGGTGAGGGGAAGGGGAGGGATGGCATTAGGAGAAATACCTAACGTAGAGGACAGGTTGATGGGTGCAGCAAACCACCATGGCGCGCGTATACTTATGTAACAAGCCTGCACATTCTGCACATGTATCCCAGAACTTAAAATATAATAAACAATAAATAAATAAAATAAAAAGAGAGGCCAGGTGCGGTGGCTCACGCCTATAATCCCAGCACTTTGGGAGGCCAAGACGGGCGGATCACGAGGTCAGAAGATCAAGACCATCCTGGCGAACACTGTGAAACTCCGTTTCTACTAAAAAATACAAAAATTTAGCCGGGCGTGGTGGCGGGTGCCTGTGGTCCCAGCTACTCAGGAGGCTGAGGCAGGAGAATGGTATGAATCCAGGAGGCGGAGCTTGCAGTGAGCCAAGATCGCACCACTGCACTCCAGTCTGGGCGACAGAGCGAGACTCTGTCTCAAAAAAATAAAAATAAATAAAAAATAAAAAGAGAAATTCTGCCACACATGACAATATTAATGAACCTGGAGGACATTAGGCTAACTGAAATAAGCCAATCACAGCAGGACAAATATTGCATAATTCCACTTAAATGAGGTATATAAAACAGTCACAGACATGAAAAAATAGAGAGTAGAATGTGGTTTTTCAGGGCTGAAAGGAGGGAGAAATGGGCAGTTGCTGTTCAACCAGTACAAACTTTCAATTGCATAAAATGAAAAAATTCTAGAGATCTGCTGTACAAGACTATGCCTATAATTAACAATACCAATTTTAGATTGTAAAATTTCTTGAGCGTAGATTTCATGTTAAGTATTCCTACTACAATTGAGAAAAAGAAAGAAAGAGAAAGAGAGACAGAGAGAGAAAGAGGGAAGAGAAAGCAGACAGAAAGAAAGAAGAAGAAAGAGGAAGGAAGGAAGGAAGGAAGGAAGGAAGGAAGGAAGGAAGGAAGGAAGAAGGGAGGGAGGGAGGGAGGGAGGGGGAAGGAGAAGGAAGGAAGGAGAAGGGAGGAAGGGAGGAAGGGAGGAAGGGAGGAAGAAAGGAAGGGAAGAAGAAAGGAAGGGAGGAAGAGGAGAGAAGAGTGACTCACCTTGGGTTTCTTTCTTTCATCTCCTATATCCAAATCTTGAGTGATTCTTATAAAAAAATTATTTTTACTTTGAAAATTTGCATTATTCAAAGCCTCATTGACTTTTAGTCAGACTGCTAAAACAGCTTTCTAACTAATTTTCACCACTTCTTATCTCACCCCTTCTCAAAAGATATCAAAACTGCCAGCAATTTGTCTCTCATGTCTCTCACCTGGAGTTAAGACTTTTACTGATTCTTTATTTTCTATAAAGTTCAAATTTTTTAATATGAAATGTTAGGTCTTACATAATTTGTCTATTTATCCATCTCTCACCACTTCAATAACTCTTGGTTCTGCAATGGCAAAAAAATAATTTAGATCCCTAAATATGTCATGATCTGTGCCCTTTCACACGCTGCCCTCTCTTCCTGAAGTGACCTTTCCTACCACATTCACTGGAATGCCTAGAAATTAATATTTATTTTCAAAACTCAGCATAACCACTACCACCTAAAAGAAGCTTATTTTCTCCTCTTCCTTTCCCTGAAGACAGAATTAATCACTCCTTTTGTGTGCTGCTTATATATTTTAGACTTAATTCTATCATTGTATTAAGTAGATTCTGTAATTGTTTACATATCTATGTTAATTACTTGAATGTGATATTAAAGTCAAGTGTATTGTATCTATTCCTTTCTTATTCACCCATGTCAAGTACTGTAAACTGTGACCATTAACAAATCTGTTATTGAATGAACCAATGCCTACTTGCTTGCAAGCATGATAAATCAACTGATTAATGCCATTGCAGTTTCAAGCTATCTGACTTGCCTGAGTTCTCGGTAAGTGGCAATCATCTTGATCCTCCTTTGGTATATTCTTAGTCTTCATATAGTAACTGGATATCATCAGAGAGATAATTATTTTCTTCATATAGGAAAAGTAAAGTTAGATTTTTCCCATATCATAACTGCAGGACTCAATATTAACTCTCTATTAGAATCATTTTGGAAAGGCTTTCAAAGAACATTCCAGTATCTAAATCCTTACCCCAGAGATACAGTTTATCCTTATTGGGACTCAGGCATTATATTGTAAAAGCTTCCCAATGATTTTAATGCACAGTCAAGGAAGAGATCCACCATTAATAAATTTTAGAGACACTAGTGGACATTTAAACTACAAAGCATTGGATAAATAACCCTTCTCAGATACAACAGCAGGTTTGAACAGAGAGAAATAATGCCAAAACCTAAATACATATACCCCATCTGTGTGCTAAGAGGTGCAACACCTTTTCACAAGTGTCATCTCTTCTATCCTCTATTCCCCTCTGAATGGTCTTCACTATTTATCCTTTACTGATCTAATTGGTAAGCCAGCGAGGCGGAGAAATGGAAAACCTATCTATTCTGGCACATTTTCACCTGACAGCTGGTAGATAGCAATTTGGTTCTGACCTGAAGGAACACAAGTGGTAAACTAATCACTGGTGTGAATAGTTCCCAGCCACTGCCCAAATAGAGCTCCCTTGGAGTGGACAGTGGCATAAACAATTAATCCTAATAATCTATTTTCTGTAAGCATGAGAATCTATGACCATGATGGTCAAATAGTGCATTTTTATCCATATATGTTATTCTCAAATTCCTCCAAATTTTCTGTCACCTGTATCTGTAAGAGAAGCCATTAATAAACTGCAAATTAAATGGGTCTGTAATTCTATCTTCTTTCTCTGCTCTTATGAAGCAGTGAAGGAAAAAAGTTTAAAAAAGCAAAAAAGAGAGCAATATTCGAATTCTAATGTAACCATAATGGGGAGGAGAGAGGAGAAAAAGAGAGTTGGAGAGGGATGGACAGGGAACGAGAATCATAAACTTTATATCAGATTATAGCCTATGTAGAAATACATGTAGACATCTTTGCAATTAAGAAGTTTAAGCCAATATGAATAAAATAAATCTTTTAAGACCTTAGGGGGAAATTTAACAACTGGAAAGATGATGGAGGTTTTGAAAATATATGTTTGAAACTCTGTGCTTCAGTATCAGTGATTCTTTTACCAAAATTACACTTGCAGAGTGTATGTATGTGTGTGTATCAAAAAGTCTGAAATCTGAGAAGAACTTACAAACTTAGTGAATTACAAATTGAGTAATTAAGATTAAAAATATTCTGAGAGGAAAAATTGGGGGAAATGGATTTCATTAATAAATTATTTTTTAATGGTAAAGCGTTGTACTATAATGGACTAACCAGTCTACAATATCTCTCTCCAAATGCATACAATATTTTTACAGTGTGTATTTATTAAGCACTTGCAGTATGACAGGTACTATTCAAGGTGTTAGGGACATAGGGATAAGCAAAACAGATATGGTCCCTTTTCCTGTGAAATTTACACTCTGGTTTGGGAAGGCAATGAGAGACAACAAATGAATAATTTTGGATTGTAATAAATGTCATAAAAAATGTGAAAAAATAATAAATGTTGCCTGATAATTTTATGTATGGTATACAGAAGTTTGATATTTCCAGGATAGATAGCTTTAGGTATGTGGAGACATTTTAACAGCGTGTAGCTAGCAAGATATTGGGTGCTGAATCAGGAATGGTTTATGGGTTATTTTATCTGTGGTGTAAGCATATAGCTTTCTATTTCTGGTTGCTGATATGTGTTTATTTTTTCCTCCTAGCAATACATACTGAAACACACAGAGTCACAGAATACTATAGTTTCCTTTTTGGGGATAGAACAGTTTTATAGCCTCAATTTATTACACAGAAAATATATGTACACACACTCAGATATCTCTAGAGATGGGTTAATTTGCATGATTCATAGTCTGCAGAGAGAGAAATCTCATGAAAGAGCTTCCTTAAAATAACCTGTTGACACATTGGAAATTCATATTGTTGATACAGTAAACATGTTGGCCTAATGTGAGCAAATGGGAAAATTTTCCACTTGTCATTTTGAAAATCTAACATCTATGCAGCTATTAACAAAAAGCAAGGTTGGATTTTTTAATCTGAAAAACTTTTTTTAAACCTAAGCAATTTTGAGTCTTATATGACGCTTTCTGTTGGTACATGCATGCTGGGAAGGGGAACAAGGAAAGAATATTAATATTATAAAGGGGTTGCTATGGAGATGTGGTCATCTTTTATTTCTTCAACGTGTTTTGAAAATGCATGTACATTTTCAGAGAGATTAAGGAAAAAATTTGGTTAGCGCATAGAATTTTCTTTCAGTCTCTTTTCTTCCAATCATGTGGAAGATAAGCATGAGGAAAATATTGCCTGTGCTCACAAAATTTCACACCTACTCTTCTCCTCAGTCTCTAACAAGAAGAATTAGAGTTCTAATTCACCAGTTTTGAAACATTTACGATTTATAGATATGGAAAATGTCCTAACAACAGCTGGGTTAGAACTGGTTTATTATTACTTTGTAAAATTCAGGTATGCAAAATAGAACATAAACTTTGATAGTTAACAGCCTCTCCATCACCCTCCCAGAAAGTAAAAATAACATTTGCTTGTTTTCCTCAAGTTACGAGCAGTAGAGTCCACCACATAGCAAAGACATGAAAGAGGGAAGAATTAGTAGAACAGCATGGAATGAAAAAAACTGGTAAAAGGAACTCCAGATGGAGTGCTCCAGATGGCAAAGTAGTTGAAATGTAGGCCTAGGGGTGGCATGACTTTACCTACAGAGCTGTAACCCTCAGAGTTTGCTAAAATATGCAGAGCTCAACAAACACATTAGAGACCTGATGTGCAGTGAGATATTTCTGCTTACCATTTCTTACAGGGCAACAATATAGGTGAGTAAACTATGGTGCAGTTGAGATGACAGAACTGTGAGTGCTAATCCCAGGACTCCCACAAGATTATTTTGGGACCTTGGTATGCAGGAAAAATACCTGTAAAACTTATTTGTTCCTCCCTCTTAACAGACTCAACCCTTGACACTAGCAAGGTGAATGGTAGTAGACATTTCATAAACACTGATCCTGATAATAGCTGTTAGGGGAGACTCCTAAAGATAGACCATTTAAAAGCAAAGTGATGCATAAATGTTGAACACTAGCTGAGTCTACCTCTAAGAAGAGAGTAAACATATATTTTATGGGAGCTATGGAATACATCTGGTTTGTAGCTAGCCAAAGAATGAGAAATACCAATTTTCCTGAGTATCAGTTTCATGACTATCACGTACATAAAGCTAGACTTTTTTCAATGCACATAGATAACCAAGTAGACAATATATTGAAAATGCCCTTTTATAAAAATTTTATAAAATTTTTATAAAATTTATAAAATTTTATAAACTATTTTATAAAAATAGTTCAATTTTGTCTGCCATTATAAACAGTAGTAGTAAAAATAGTGATTAATTTTATCTGTTGAATATCTCAGGAGTGAGGTACAAAAATAGGATACAAGGGACATAATTAAGAACTACAGAAAAGAGAAGTGAATTTTAAACAAATCTATACCATTGCCTTCATAGATCCAATTGTTTTCTTTTAAACAGCTTTATTGAGAGATAATGAACATACTATACAATTCATTCATTTGATATGTAAAATTCAAACATTTTTAGTATATTCACAGGATTGCATAACCATCACCACAAAATCTGACCCTAAAACTTTTCTAGCTGAGATCGGTGGCTCACGCCTGTAAACCCAGCACTTTAGAAGGCCAAGGGAGGTGGATCCCGAGGTCAGGAGTTCAAGACCAGCCTGACCAACATGGTGAAACCCCATCTCTACTAAAAATACAAAAATTAGCCAGGCGTGGTGGTGCACGCATGTAATCCCAGCTACTCAGGAGGCTGAGGCAGGAGAATCACTTGAACCTAGGAGGCAGAGGTTGTAGTGAGCTGAGACAGTGCCATCACACTCCAGCCGGGACAACAGAGTGAGACTCTGTCTCAAAATAACAACAACAAACATTTTCTTTCTCCCTAGCCTCCTGCCCTTTAGCTGTCACTCCATATTTGCCCACTCTCACCCCCAGTGCTAGGCAGTGAGTATTCTTATTTCTATCAGTGAAGTTGCATATTCTGAACATATCCTGCAAATGAAATAATATAATATGTCATCCTTTGTAACTGGCTTCTTTTGCTTAGCAGAATATTTCCAAAATTCATCTGTGTTTAGCATACATCAGTGCTTTTCCTCTGTATAGGCCAATAATGGCCTATTTTATGGATTTAACACACTTTATCCAATCATCAGTTGATAGACATATGAGTCATTTACACTTTTTGGATATTATGAATAATATGAATAATGCTATTATGAACACTTACATACAAGGTTTGTGTGGATCTATGTTTTCATTCTCTTGGATATACATAGCTGAGTAGAATTGCTAGAATTGAATTGGTATCTGTTTAACAGGTAAAGAAACTGCTGAAATGTTTCCCAAAGCAGCTGCATTTACCTTCCCATCAGTGAAGCACGAGAGTTTCAATTTCCCAACATCCTCACCAACCTTTCTCATTATCTTTCTATTTGATTTTATTTTTACTTTCAGCACTTTGGTTATGACTTGCAATGCCTCTGACCTTCATGGTTTCTGAGAAGTTAATTCTTCATGTTATCGGACTTGCCTTGTACACAGTGAGTTATTCTTCTCTTGCTGCTTTCAAGATTTGCATCTATCTTTCAACATTTTGACAATAATGTGTCCGGTTATCTATCTCTTTCCATCTGTCCTACTTAGATTTTGTTGAGCTTCTTGGAAGTGAAAATTAATGTTTTTCCTCATATTTAGGGAATTTCCAGACATTATTTTTTGATATTTTTTTCTATCCTTTTCCTCTTACCTCTGCTACACTCATTACATGTGTGTGTGTGTGTGTGTGTGTGTTTAATAGTACCCTATATTTCCTTAAGTTTTTTTTTTAATTATTTTTCCTCTCTGTTCTTCAGACTGCCTAATTTCTATTGATCTATCTTCAGTTTGCTGATTCTTTCTTCTGCCAGCTAAAATTTTTCATTTGGGTTTTTTTCTTTTTTTACTTTTCAACTCCAAAATTCAATTTGCTTCTTTTAAGTATTTTTTCTCTTTATTGATATTCTCTGTTTAATACAGCATCATCATTAGACCTTCCTTTAATTCGTAAACATGACATCTTTTAGTCTTTGAATATCTTTATAATAGCTTTTTTGAAGTCTCTGTCTGCTAAATTTGCCATCCTACCATCAGGATATCTTCAAAGGCAGTTTTTATTGCCTGCTACTTTTTCCTGTGTTTGGGTTACATTTTCCTGTTTCTTTGCATATCTGATAATTTTTTTATTGAAAGCTAGACATTTTAGGTATATTTTTAGCAAATCTGGATACTGAATACTGCAGGGGGGCATTGTGCTTGTTTGCTGGGTCATTTGCTTATTTGATTAATTACTTAATTAAACTAATTCTGCAAATTCTAATTCCCTCCAGGTGTGCAGCCTCTGATGTCCCTACACAGATTTCTTTCCCTTGTTTTAGCTCTTGGCCTCATTCCCTAGGGTTCATCCTTGGGTTGGCATAAGCCACTTACTCATCAAGGGCTGTGTGGCCTAGAGGCTGATATCAGAGTTCAGGGAGTTTATATTTGTTGCCCTGTGTTTTGCCACAGACAAGTAACTTGAAAGTTATCTTTCCAGGCCGGGCGTGGTGGCTCACGCCTGTAATCCCAGCACTTTGGGAGGCTGAGGCGGGTGGATCACGAGGTCAGGAGATCAAGACCATCCTGGCTAACACGGTGAAACCCCATCTCTACCAAAAATATAAAAACGGTGGCGGCTGCCTATAGTTCCAGCTACTTGGGAGGCTGGGGCAGAAGAATGGTGTGAACCCAGGAGGCAGAGCTTGCAGTGAGCAGAGATGGCACCACTGCACTCCAGCCTGGGTGACAGAGACTCGGTCTCAAAAAAAAAAAAAAAGAAAGTTATCTTTCCAAACTTTCTCAAGAAGGAAGTAGCTTTGGGGGCACATACAGTCACACAGACTGACTGGAATTAGTGTGATTCTATTTCATATTTATCCTCCTAGGAGCAGCTCCCAGGTCAGAGCATGTTATTGTTTGATTTGTGTTTGATCAGAGGCTGTCCTTAAGTCCCTATGACAGTGAGGGCTCTGCCTTGTGTTGATGGGCCTGTGCACTTTGTGGGGATGCTTCCAAGTCTTTACATATCCCACTCCGATTGTTTCTGAAAGCACATGTGCACAGCCTTCCTACCCCAAGAACTGACTATGATGCCAAGAGGGCTCTTTTTGGTTATCTCTTTCTCTGTCGCTCTCTATTAAACCTTTGGTTGCTCTGCCATTTTGCATATTTCATAGAGCTACTAGTCTTTTTAAATTGCTTTCCACCAAGATCTCCATGATTTTTAAAAATGCCCTTAGTCATAGAATTCTCTATGCTCTGTTCCAAATAAAGGCAGTTTCCTGAGGAAGAGATGAGAGCTCCTTGTCTTTATGGCCTGCCTTTCCTCCTGGGTAGAACCCTTGTACTATTTCACCAGAGTGGGGGTAGGGACATACTTTTTCAAGAGTACATTCTGCTCTATGAGTTGTGATGAGGGGAAGGGCAGGGTGGCTGCCACTATTTTCTTAGCTTGCCCCACTGATATGGAACTTTCACCCTATAAGTATGTTGGGGCAAGGTTGATAGGGATCCCAGTAGTTTTAGCCTGTTGCATTTGGGGTTGAGCTTCATCTTTATGAGTAGGTACTGGGTAGGGAAAGGAAGATCTGTTTCTCTAAGCCACATCTGCTTGGAAGAGAACTTCTCCAACAGTGGACTAGGATGACGGTGAGATGTAGAAACCATGGCCCAAGACTGGGAGGCTGGAGGAGAGGGAGCCCCTCTCTTCTTGGTTGCAGTTGCCCAGAGAAGACCACATGGGGTAGCACCTCTGTCACACGGAGCTAGGGGTGAAAGTTAAAAGGACACAACCGTATGGCTCAAATGCCACAGCCTCTCACTGTTTCATTCACTCTGTGGCTTTAGGACAATTTCCAGGGACTTTAAATTATTGTTGTTTTGCTGGGGAAAGGGCTCCTCAAGCACCTTACGCGGCCATCCTGGAATTTCTATGTCCTTCACATTATACAGCCTGATATTTAGCCAAGTAGCATAAATATATTATTCTGAATGACATCTCCCTTTTAAATTTCTTTTTCTACTTTACAAGGTTAGGAGTACTAAATGAGAAGAATGGCAGAAAAAGTATCCATGTGGAATATATTATATTTTATTTTATTTTTTTATTATACTTTATGTTCTAGGGTACATGTGCACAACGTGCAGGTTTGTTACCTATGTATACATGTGCCATGTTGGTGTGCTGCACCCATTAACTCGTCATTTGCATTAGGTATATCTTCTAATGCTATCCCTCCTCCTTCTCTCCACCCCACAACAGGCCTCGGTGTGTGATGTTCCCCAAGTGATCTCATTGTTCAATTGATCTCATTGTTCAATTCCCACCTATGAGTGAGAGCATGCAGTGTTTGGTTTTCTGTTCTTGCGATAGTTTGCTGAGAATGATAGTTTCCAGCTGTATCTATGTCCCTATAAAGGACATGAACTCATCCTTTTTTATGGCTGCATAGGGAATACATTTTAATATACTGATAACTTCCATGACCACATACACTTTACAAATAGCACTGACACATTCTCAGTCAGATACAGGAATCAAAACTATTTCAGAATCAGGCTTTGTCTATGAAGGCCCCCCTCTGACTTCTGGACTTCTAAAACCTAGTTAGGCAGCAATGACATTTATGCTTTTTCCCTAAGGTGGTTTACTTTTTAAAAACTGAGGTTCTTTCAATTTGATAAATACTTTCAAGAACGATAAAGCAAGTTCAGTTCTTTTTCTTTCTTTTATTTCCCTCTTCAAGAGAATCCCTTGAAAAGATATTAAATGTCAACTGAAGTGATAGGCATCTCCAGCTGGAATCAATATCCATAAGTATTAAGGATATTTTCTGACGATTCACTAAAACAGTAGGCTACATTTCTGGCAGAATTAAAATACTTAAAATTGCCTGAAGGGGTTAAGCAGGTCTAAGTTTCTGCAGAGTGTTTGTTTACTCATTAAACTGTGTTGGCTGCCAAGCCTGGTAACCCAACCTTTATATTGATAGAGCACTTTACATTTTCAAGGAGTTTGGCTACTTGTTATTTGAAGAAGAAAGTCATTCTAAAAACAATACAATATGGTTAGAAATGGCACAAATGAAATTGCACAACAAAAGAAAAATCCAAGATCGGTTCTTCAACGGGCAAGATAAACTCTAAATTGATAGTTCAAATGCAGCAATGTAACCTAATATAATAGCAAATATTATTCTGACTATACAAAAATAATTAGCTATAAACAGCATGGTTATCAAGAATCACCTCCAAATAATATGGGTATGCTGATATGTCCCATCTTTTATTCTACCAAATATTTGCCACTAAAACTTGTGAATGTAATATTCATTGGCAAAACTGTATGCTTTTCTATATTTTTAATTACATGATGTCATGTTTGCTGTTCTTAAAAAGGTTTTGTTTCCAATAGTCTTTTTCATGTTTTTACTTATTTCAAATGAGATTTTTGTGCTGTAAAAGAAAAGCTATTGAAGAAATGTTAACAATTATGGTATTAGCATTTTAATACTAATATTAAAATGTTAGTTTTTTCCTCTCAATTGTCTTAAGTTTCTGAAGAAATATTTTTAAATACACGGATATTAACTAATGCATATAAGCACAAGTAGCCAGTAATTTTAACAGTAAAATATCAAATTTTTATAAGTTATGCAGTAAAAACTAAAATATACTTTGCAAAGGTCCCCTAGAAATGGAAATATCTGGAATGCTGAAGTGGAAGCTTTTCTGGCCTCTCAGATTCATTTGAATGAGACTTTACCTCAAGTCTCCAAATACTCTTTGAATCAGCACTATCTAAGAGAAATAAAATACAAGTCATATATATAATTTTTCATTGTTTGGCAGTCATATTTTTAAAAAGGTGAAATTATTAATCATTTTTGCCATTTCTCCATGTAAAAATGGTTTCTTATTTAAAAAACCTAACTTACTTACAAGCTCAGTTTCTTGGGAAAAAAAATCACTAAAAATTTTTTGTTAGTCTTTTAATTCTAATTCTAACCAATTCATCAGCTCCTTTGTTCTGTTCTTTTAAAAATTATTTCAAGTGGCTAAACTCAATGATTCTTTTTGTTAGAAAAAAATCCTACCAAATTTACTATAAATTTGTTGAAAATGTCTCATGTTGTACACTTTGTCCACAACAAAAAAACTGCCCACTACTTTTACCTTTTAAGGAAATGTACACAAAAATAAAAGCGCTTTTTTGCTCTGCTGTGCCCTACTAAAATGCAATCCCATTCCTCATGAAATCTGTAACATGACTACTAATCTCTTTTTTTCTGTTTACTATTCTGGTGGTAGCATTTTCACTCAATGTTGCATCAGTAGTAAGCCTTCATTTAAAATGTAAAATGTGTTCAATCTGAATCAATCTATTAACAATGACTAGATACATGCAGCCAACCTACACGTTAACAATAAGACAATAACATCTTATGCAATGCTACAGGTAAAGTGAAATATAAGTTTTACCAAAACAATAAAGTTGGTTTAATAGAAAAATATTTTATACTACTTCAGTGTTGTAATTTAATTAAAATTATACAAAATTTTAAAACAATTTTCTTAAGTCACACTGGTTAGTGGTTGCTACAGTTTTAGATAAACACTTACCAGATCTTACTAATTAAAACAGATACTCCTAATATTCCCAGGTAATCCCTGCATGCTATTTCTCAATGATTTTATCTACCTACAAGCAGCTTTGTTATCAGACCTGGCAACTGCCAAACCTCTGGTGCAGATGGACAAATTGGAGCCTGCAAAGGAATCCAGGGAGAATGACACATTGAGCTGTGGACATGGGGCCACGTAATGTTGCTGGGGTTGTCATCTATAGAAAGCTGTTGCCTTTGTGTAGTTACTGCTTCTGTTAGTCAGCAGCCCAAGGTCCAGTTATGGGGCCTGAAGGTCATGAGTGGGCAGCAGGGCCAGCAATCAGGATGATGACCTGGGGAGAGTGAGGACACACTAGAACCTGCCCTCACATCTGGGTTTATGATGCCTCTCACAACACTGGCCTTCAGACATTAACGGCTACTGCTTCACTTCCACCTTCCAAATCTCACACAATCCAGGACCACAGAAGGGTGAGGATTTGGAGAAACATCATTCCAGCGTGACCAAGTTGACACAATACAAACCATCACAGACACTATGCTCAAAATCTCCTCTAAAGCAGAAGAGTTGATGAATTTTTTTTCAAATCAGTGTTTGAAAAATAAAACCAGAATTCCAGTTTCAACTATGATAATGTGAATAGATTGAATGCTTATTTCTGACAGAAATTATACATAGAAGGGCAGCAAAGTATTGAATTTATAATTCCCTCACTTGAAAACAAGTACAAATCATGCTTTTCTCAGTAAATATATAATTTCAGTCATATTGTGCCCATCTTTGGCACAATATGACAAAAAGACAATATTCTGGCAAAAAGACAAATACTACCAATCTGAGAAGAAGTATTTCTAAATAATTTAATACTCCATTGGTTCAGGACACTGTCATTGAAGGAAGCAAACATCATCTGTGGTGCACAATCCTTCCTATTTATTGCTACACATATGGGCAAATATGAGTTATTTCTATTTTCTGAGTAGTATAAAGACGCTGAAGCAGATTTAGGAAAACAATGTTAATATAGGATTTTAAAACAAGATTATATGTGAGAAGTGGTTCATCCTTACCCAGAGAGACATCTGATCTATAATTCACATACTTCTCAGAACAAGGTAAGTGTATTATTAAAGACCAGGCTTGTTAGTAATTATCTATCAGTATTTTTTTTTTTTTTTTGTAGGAATGCAATTTCAGGGAAATAATCTGAAGGTTACTTCCACTCTCATAATCAAGGTAATCCCAGACCATTTTAGGTTTCCGCTTACCCTAAGGCTAACAATTGGAAAGTTACGGACCTTTTAAACTTTCAAATGGTCAGAGGATTTAGAAAAGCTCACATATGGCTTCAACCAGTAAAAAGTTTCTTTCAATTCTGCTCTTTGGCTGGAAGAACAGTCAACAATAATGAAATGATTCATTAGATTAACTGTGTAAAGTAGGCTAAAAATACAATCTCTTTTTCCCTTGGTGGAAATTCCTTCATCCAAGTCTGTTGTAATCCCTTCATACTCTCCTCCAAGCACCCACCAGAATGCATGTCCCAGTACACCAGGAACAACTTCTGGCACACTATAAAGAATGATTCCAGTTGCAAGCAGAAGATACCAGGGCTTTTCACACAGAAAGCCTGATTGGAGAGACAAACAGTATTCGCAACCTTCCTGGAAAGGAATCAGAAGGAGAAACTACTCCCCAGCAAGCATGGACCATTTCTAATAAAAAAGAGAAAGTGACTCAGGTCATGAAGCTAAAAGCCCAGAGGGAGCCAAGAGCCACAGAAACCCACTCCCAGGAAGTCAAATGGCAACCTAGCTAGAACTAGAGATATATGCCTATCTACCTCTCAGAATTTGCTTGGAACTAGTGACTGCTATGTTTCTCCTGTTCTCTCTCACGGTCTCTGCCATCCAGTACCCTACTGAATAGGTGTATCTGTTACGGTTATTCTGTCCCCGTCTCGCCACTCATTGGGTGTGTGGAAGGCAACTAACTTATCTCTTCAGTTCACAGATTTTCCAACTGAAAGAAACCATATTTGTCTCATCCTTACCTGGAACTGATTTGAATATCAAGATTCTAGACCTCAAGCCTGAGCCTAATCCCAGAATGGACTGAGACACTGAGACATCTTGGGAAGGTGGAAGTATATTCTCCAGTTGTTAAGAATGTGGATTATGGTGAGTATACTGGATGAAGAGAGAGCAATTAGGAACTATTACAATACTCCAGTAAAAAGTATCTATTATTACATATATTAGGAAAATGTCAGTTGTCTTAGAGAGAAGTGGAGAGATTCAAGATATATATAGAAGGTAGAATGGGCAAGTTTTGAAGGCTGATTGGATGTCAGGGTTGAGAGAAAGGCAACATTTTTGAATGATGTTACTTTGAAGTTTACATCTTACACAACTGAGTGGATAGTGATCCCAATTCACTATAAAATATGGGAGAAATAGGAGGTTCATTGAGGAGAATGAGGGTTCACTTTTAGACACTGAATTTAAGGTGCTTATGGAACATTCAAACAGAAATATCCAGCGTATGGTTACATACACTGGTTTAAAGCTCAGGAGAGATCTGAGTGAAAGATACAAATTTTAGGCTAACTGTAATAACTGAAACAATGAAAATGGATGATAGAGGCTAGTGGTAATGTATAGCATGCTAAAAGAATAAAGCCTAGAGTTGAATCCTGATAAACACCAGAACTTAAGAGTAAGGCAGAGAAATAGAAGGCAACAGAGAGTAAAAATAAGCAGTCACAAAAGTAAGTGCAAAGTTGTAAGACTGCAGTGACAGGGAAGGTAAAAGTGTTTTGTGAAAGCAAAAGTGGTAAGCTCTCCTTGCTCCCTGAGAAGTAGGAGGAGATATGACAACAAGGTTAGAGGAACAGCACTAACTAGGAGGAGAAATAAATGTCGATGGTAGTAAGAGGTATGAGAGAGGTATGGGTAAATTTATCTGATACTTTCTTTTTTTTTTTTCTTCTGAGATGGAGTCTCACACTGTTCCCCGGGCTGGAGTGAAGTGGCATAATCTCGGTTCACTGCAACCTCCACTTCCCAGGTTCAAGTGATTCTCCTGCCTCAGCCTCCCAAATAGCTGGGATTACAGGCGCCTGCCACCATGATCAGCTAATTATTTTTATTTTTAGTGGAGACGGGGTTTCACTATGTTGGCCAGGCTGGTCTTGAACACCTGACCTCGTGATCCACCCGCCTCAGCCTCCCAAAGTGCTGGGATTACAGGCGTGAACCACCGTGCCCGGCTATCTGATACTTTCAACTTTCCCCCTTAAACAAGTATTAAAATAAATAAACATGGAGACCAAGACTGAAAAATTTCTGAGCAATCAAATCTAGTCAGGCCTCTTAAGCAACTTTAACCTTGCTCAATACGCAAACATAAGTGAAACTTAACTTGAGCTATTTATTGTGAATGCATATATTAAAGAAAAACAGAAATTAAGCTCAATCAATTGGAAGCAGCCAACAAAATTATAATTATATAACTCAGGACTATCCAACAGCATAGACCAAATAAGGCAACTGTATAGCTATAACCAATCAAATATCTTCTTTGCTTTACTTCTGTATTCATTTCATAAAAACCTCCCTCTTGCATTTTCCTGGTGGATCTCCTGAACCAATTATTGTCTGGAACGTCCCAATTAATGAATCATTGTTTGCTCAAATAAACTCTTTAAAAAATTTACTGTGCCTCAGTTTCCCTTTTTAACACGGGTTATTTTTATAATTAATAATAAATGAAATGGAAGTAAAGTTTGAACAAGTACAGATGATTTGATAGAGTTGCTACAGAGAACGGGAGAGAGAGTCAACCAACCAGAAGACTTTGGAGAGAATTCGAGAGTTTAGTTGAGATTGGAGATCATAAATGTATCCTTTCACCTATCTGCCATGGAGAATAAGTGTTGATTACACTTAGCAGTAGGCAGGTCAATGTAAACTTGCAAAGGCAGTTTCAACGAAGTGTGAAGGCAGATACCATAGATAGGAGTGTAAGCTCTGGAATCTGATTTCTGGGCTTCGTAGCCTAGTTCCAAATCTCAGTTGTGCCACCTTAAGCAAGAATTTTAACCATATTTTCCTTTAGCTTTTTTCATATGTGTAATGAGGATAACACAAAAGTTACCTATGGAGTGGTGAAGACTAAACTAGACACTGCATGCACAGAGACTAGAATAATGTTGGGCATGTACCAGGTGCTCAAAAATGTTAACTATTTATATTAGTATTGGCATTAAATGTAGTATTAGCTTTAACATGGAATTAGTATTAATATTAATACTATCTATGTAGAAGAAGAGTGGATGAAGTGATAGGTCATGAAATCTAACCTTGCAAAGATGGGAAGTTACTACAGAAAGCAGCCGATGCTTTGAGGCAAAGGAAAACATTCAGTGGACATGGGGTTCAACCCTTAGATTCAAGATTAGATTTAGTTTGAATAACTGGCTGAATAACTGAGTTTAGTGTAAAATAGGAAATCATGGTCAGAAGACTACAGGTGGAAACTGATTATATCAAATGTGAAAGCTTTGCAAGTGATGGCAAGGTTCAAGGTGTGGTCCTGGGAATGGGTAGCTGAAGGGGAGAAGGGAAAGAATATTGGAAACGAAGTTGTGAAAAGCACTGGATGCAATATCTACCCAAGATCCTATGATCAGAAGGCTATTGGGATGTGAATGCATATGACCAAAGGAGAGAGGGCAAATATATTGTTTCTAGGAAAGCAAATTGGATGTTTTAAAAAAACTACTTAAAATATCAATTCTAAAATGTATTGTGATTTTAATTATTAATATATTCATACCCTTCAGTTAATGTACTTTACCACAGAGGTGCTTCATAAATATTTTATAGATTCTAAATTTTTAATTAATCTATTTCTCTACTCAGTCTATTAAGAATGCTTTTAAATCCTTGAGAGTTAAATCTCTAACCTTGCCTAAAAATGTATTGTGATGTTTTGCTTTTATGGCTAGTAATTTCTTCCCTATATGTTCATTTATTCACACATATTTATTGAATGCTTATTATGTGTGAGCATTATTCCAGGTGCTATGCGTACATCAGAGAACAAATTACACAGATCTCTATCCTCTTGGAAGTTAGGTTCTGTCAGGGAAGTTAGGTTCTGTCACAATTATAAATATAATAAGTAAGTCTATGAACTTTTAGAAGGTGGTAAGTGCTATGAAAAAGGAACACACAGAACAGAGTAAAAAAAAATCCAGATGAAGGAATGGGTGGGCGAATACAGTTTTTAAATGGGATGGTCCAGGTAGGTTCTATTGAGAAAATTCCCTTTGAATAGATACCTGAAGGAGTCTTGTAGCATTCAAAAGGAGATCCATTTAATTATCTAGTCTTGCACTTTACGGATAAAAATCTATTTGCATCTCACAATGTCAAATGTGGTTTGAGGAATAACATCTACCTCCATAAACATTCTCATTTTTTGACTTATTTTTTATTTCTTATATTCTTCACTTTGTTACTTTGTTTCTTTTTTTTTTTATTTTCCTGAGACGGAGTCTCCCTCTGTCACCCAGGCTGGAGTGCAGTGGTATGATCTCGGCTCACTGCAAGCTCCGCCTCCCGGGTTCACGCCATTCTCCTGCCTCAGCCTCCTGAGTAGCTGGGAC